>NC_086386.1:8669019-8975086 GCF_036588685.1 Mytilus trossulus
TTATAATTTGTGCCAGCAAAACCTGGAGTTTCGAGTCTGATTTAAACATATTTAATTTGGCATCTAAAATTATTGAACGAGTTTTTATTGAACTTATTAAAGAATTGACGAACCTAAGGTGTCAGGTTCCTGAAGTTCCTCCTCTTTTCTGGTATCAGTCATTTTCTACAATGGAGATGGCATTTAATTCTCAAACTTTGGATACGGTATGATGCACTTATGGCTATGTTATTCATGTAAAATTACAAAAATACTGAACTCAAAGGAATTCAACTGAAAGTCCTTAGTAGAATAGAATTATAATCATTCTTTAATCCTTTTATTTGATATAGATTTAACAGCAGCACGAGAATTTGACTTTGAAATGAGAGGTTTACTCAAGAATCATTTATTGCCATATCACTTTCAGTTGTATTACAGAGGAGAAGGACGTGGTATATGTTGATGAACAAATATTTACAGATTAGCACAAACACAAAATATAAATGTGTCTATATTCTTATTCAACTCTAAGCATATAATTTTCGGTATACCAACAAGTGTAAAAAGTCTCACTGAAAAGAATCAGAATATTAAAAAGAGGCTTCCAACATTTGAACTCCAGTGAGTCCTCTCAAAGCAATAAATCAGAACAAAATAAATTGTTACCTTTTTTGAATTTTTAAACTTTTTACACAATATGGTTAGGTTATTTAAATCGAAAAGGTGTTATTCAAAGATTGATCTGTCATTTGATAAACGATACGTTTACCTTCATCGGTCACATTAGTGTAAATTATTATGACAATCTAGAATTAATCATCACAGATAATAGTAGAATCGTTTTTTTTACTACCAAATAAGAATCAATAGCAATTTATTAAAACGCAAGTAGGACTAATTATGATATAACTATGGTTTTCACTGTGTGTGATTCTCCAAACCTTTTTTTAGATCTTTATATAACATGTACATTGTATTAAACTTCCTGGATAAAAATCAACCAAATATGAAAGTACTTTAATAAAACATACACGAGTTAACAACGGCGTAATTCAAGGTTGATCTGAAATGCACGACTTCAGCTGAAATTAAAATGTGACTATGGTGACGTTTGTCAGTATTCTTTGAAAACACAATTAACAGGAGGTTACAGACCGTGCATACCGTTTTGTACTATAACAATTGCATGTATAATAAATTGAATCAAATTTTGCGGAAACAATTCATTCATTACCTTGAATGGTCTGTTACTTGTATATCTAATCTTCAACTACATCCCATTGAGGAGGGAAATGAACACATGTGACGCAACTTTTCAGTTGTATCTGATATTGTTTTTTAGATTAGAAAAAAAAACGAAACGAATCTTATTCAATCGTATTTTTCAATTCAAAATACATTTGCTTTTCTTGTTGTACAGACAATTATAATAATAATTACGAAGGTAACACATTTACCCATTAAATATTAATATTCCGTGAGGCCTTCAAAAGCTATTAATATAAATAGAAAATTAGTTGGCGTAATAATTGAAAAAAAAATATATAAGGCATGTGCGTTCGTTTTTTACCAGTTACGAGATGCAACAATGACTGTCGCTGACACTAAAATGTACAGATTGGATATACATAGCAAAGCAAATAACAGGATCTCAAAAAATTGTTTATTATAGATCTGTTACTTCAAATAATGTAGTTGCATCGCTGCTAAGCAAGTTGAGATGATGCGTTCAAAGTAAAGAGTTATGCCACCATACGTAATCGAGGTTCCAACAAATGTATACCATTTCCGTACTGACATATACTCTTATTCGTGGACAGTCTTCAAAGAACAAATATTCAATCATTCTTTGCACATACGGCTAGACATAATCATATTATACAAAGAAAATCGAATGAGGCAGTCTATATTGATGCGAATCAATAAACGTATATCTCAAATATGAAGTTGAAATGTATTTAAACAACATTTGTTTACCAGGGTCACATATGTGACGCCAGATTTGGGTTTTGTCTTCAAAAGAGGGACGAAAGATACCAGAGGGACAGTCAAATTCCTAAATTTAAAATAAAATGACAACACCAAAAGACTTATAATTATCGTCGATTGCAGCTTGATTGAGTTTGTTTTGTTATTTTACTTTTCCAGGCTCACCTGATTAAATTCTATAAAAGTCCTCCAACTACTTCTAAGAGTATTTTTTTACTAGCAATCTTTTCTTTGCTAGGGCTTAGCTACTAATCAAAGTTGTTTTTTTCTTTTAGATAGTTAAAGTCATCTCTCAGAATAGTTTTGAAAGTAATTCCTGTTATTATGACTAGCCAGATCAACTATGTCACGCAATCAATTATCTCGGATATATCCTCAAACAGTATTTTTAAATGGAACATTTGTATTTGACATCTATTTGACAAATTATAGTTGTTGTCTGATACAGATATACCTGTTCTGCAACACGGGAGTTAATCTTTGATTTTGGTAATGTTATGTTGTTCAAATCTTTTTTTTTTTATGTATTTTGTTGGTCTGGTCATTGCGTTCATGGAAAATAGTGCATGGTTGTTCTTTAAGTACCTCTAAGCTCGTTAATATCATGCCTTAGAATACGTAGATGCAGATATATTGTTTAAGGGATCGAGGGATAAATCATTATTTAAAAGAAAAACACCCAGACAATTTGAAATAGTTGATATTTATTTGTTTCATAAAAACAAATGGTCAACATAGATACAAGTAACTTAGGGAGGGGAAATCCGACATTGTAAAGAATCACTAGGATTTAAAGAATTTTTTTTTTTGAAACTGACATTATCAAGATGATTGATTTCTTGATTAACAACATATTTGCCACGTTTGGAGGACGTCTTTTTCAAAAGACTTTCGACATTACCATAGGACCCAATAGTGCCCCTCTTCTTGTCGACTTGTACCTTTCCGTTATGAGGCTAAAGTCATATAGGAACTTTTTTGGAAAGAAAGATAAGAAGTTAGCTATATCTTTTAACTTTACTTTTCGCTATATAGGTAATGTTCTCTCACAAAATAATTCAACATTTAGGGACTATATTGACCGCATGTATTCCATAGAACTAACGATAAAGGATACATCAAATACAGTCAAGTCTGTCTCATATCTTTACTTACAGCTTTAAATTGACAATGAGGGTTGGTTGAAAAACAATTTTACGACAAGGTAGATAGTTTTAGCTTTCCAATTCTGAACTTTCCATTTCTATATAGCAACATTCCTTCAGCTTCTGCCTACACAGTATATATCACCCAATTAATACGATACTCTGGGTTTGAATTTCCTATCGTGATTTTTTTTTAAAGAGGGTTGCAGCTCGCAAGGAGGCTGTGCAATCAAGAGTTCCAAATGGTGAGGTTGAAATCATCTCTTCGTAAATATTACCGATGCCATCATGAGTTGGTTGACCGTTATAGAATATCTGTTTCACGGATAATATCGGATAGTTTCTTATGTCGTTACTACAATCCCGTTCCCTATTCATGAATATGACCTACCGAAAAAGGCTACATAATAATAATAAGCAACACGACGGGTGCCAAATGTGGAGCAGGATTCGTTACCCTTCTGGAGTACTTGAGGGGACCTGCAGTTTTTGGTGGAATTTGTTGTGTTTAGTCTTTATATCTCTATGTTGTTACTTGTGTACTATAATTTGTCTGTTTGTCTTTTTCTCTTTTAGCCATGGTGTTGTTAATTTATTGTCGATATATGAGTTTGAATGTCCCTCTTGTATCTTTTGCCCTATTTGTCAGTTGTTATTATCCCAATCCCGTCTCCTTTTCTCGACTGCAACCTCACTGCAATATACTTTTGATTGAATTTGTTTGAACATGAAAAACACGACAATTGTCACATGTGGAGCCGGTTCTGCTAACTCTATCCAGAGCATTTGAGATCACTACCGATATTGGTGTGGTTAAGGTTGCACAGATTTTAGTTGTACGTGTTGTATTTTATAGACCGTTGTTTATTTTTCCGTCGGTTTTCTTTGTTTGCCATGACATTTTCAAGGTTTCAAATAATGAGTTTGAATATCCCGTCGGTATCTTACATCTCTCATTTAAACAAAAAATGTTAAGGCATTTACTAGACGCCCTAACCAATAACAAAATGGTTAAACACAAGAGGAGAAGGAAATTATCAACCTTCAAGATATCACATTTAAACCCCATGTTGTTTTTTTTAATTGGGCAGATTTTTCATCGCATTAAGTGTCCTGTAAAATGTTGTATTGAGGGTCGATGAGGGAATTGTTTATCTGCTCTTGGGAATCGATATTTTGCCGTCATATCCAATTTTGTTTAAACGTTTAAAAGTGGTTTGTTTTCAAATTTTATGTTTTAGTAGTCCTTTGTTAAGAAAAAACAAGGCATAACATTTTCAACTTTGATCGTAGTAAGGGTTTATTATAACAAAATATTCAAACAGATAACAATTTCACAAGTATTATATTATGAATGATTTATCCCTTTTTTATTTATTTGAACATGATATTTAAAGTTCAATATCTTAAACCTTCTGAATAGATTGATGCGAACATTAAAAGTAAAAGGAAAAAAATATAATGATCAATATGTAGTTTTGATAACAATATCTGTTTGATGCACTATTACAAATGTTTAAAAAAAGGTGGGTTGCTTTTGTCTATTTGAATAGTCAATATTGCAGTTTCATAAAATATCTGGATTCCTGCACTTGTCAAACATCACCACTCACTGAAATTAAAAAATAAAATTTTTAAAATCATATAAACGTTCAGATTTAATTTGAAATAATAATAATGTTGTAAAGCTGATTTATTCATGTATAATCATAAAGTACCTTTCATCCTCTTTTAGTCAATGTCAGTTTTGTTAAATTTGCCAAATTGACGTCATTATTTGTTGTTTAATAATTGGTATAAAATACTGTCTTGAAACGTCTCCTTAATAAAATTTTACTCAACATTTGACAAGAATTAATTTGATATTAGCAAATATCTTTAAAGCCTATTTTTTTCGACTCGTATGTTCTTAATACTTATTTCCAACAATTAAACAAAAAATCAAGTGCGTATAATGAAAAACTCACATCAACAAAGCAAACTTTAAATTTACCAGAAAACAATAAACCATTCTTACTATACATAGACTCCGATAATATATTTGAATCTGAAAATGAATAAAAACTATTTTTAATATTTAAAGTACTTTCAATATTGTGTCTTGTGTATTATTATTTGTCTGTTTTTTTTTGTTGACATTGTCAGTTTGTTTGCAATTTTTGAGTTTGGCTTTCCCTTTGGTATCTTTCACCCTAAGACCTTTTCCACATACTCATTAAAAACTCTCAAACAATGCAGAACTTAAAAAAAGTATTACGCTAGATAAAATTTTAAAACTATAAATCTGTAATTTTGTCATTGGTATGAAATATTAAAAAGAAGAATATATTTCCTTTTCCTTCTGTTATGAGATTAAAAAATACAAAATATGAAATTTAACTTTATCTTCTAGTTGGTTTCCAACCTAATGTTTTTAAATTATACAACCTACTTTTCCATATTATGAGTGAAGTTTTAAATATATTGTGAGTAGTTGGTCACAACCCTCGATTTCAAACAGGTGTATTTTTTTCCTCGAATTACAATGTCGATCATAGCCTTACGAATAGTGCATTAATATCGAAACGTTCTACTAATAATATAAATTTCATTTAAGTGAAATGCAGAACGACTCAACGATTTCTGCGTAATGCGATTATCAATAAAGACATCAACAGAAAATACTTGTATCGTCAAATTGCTTCTTCTGAGAGGCAATATAGCTGGAGCTTTATCTAAAGTGACGACTATCAGCTCAAAGATAGTTCACGAATATCGATTGAAAAAACAAGGCAATGCGGTATTTTTAACAATGAGAAAACTATCCACCAAAATTCAAATGAAGTAGGTGTAAGTTAACATTGGCAACCGTACGGCCTATGAAGGTTATTCAAGGAATTGGAACAAGTTATGCTGTTGCCATTAGGAATTGGATGGTCGAATGGTGTCTAACATCTCGAGGCACAAGGTCTAATTCAGTTTGACATCATACAATTCTAATCATTTTGTTAATTCCTGGAAAAAGTAAAGGTGCAAGATGGTAGTTAAATTAAAAAAAAATCAAGGATAGTTTATTCATTTGCAGTAGTACTTTTAAAACATATGTTAAAACTAGTTGTCTAAATGAATATCTTATATATTATGATACTTTATGATCTACTCAGGGTTTCGTTAGAACAGTGACTTTTTTGCATGTTTATTAAAACTCAATACTATTTCAAAACAATTTATAAATAAGGTCAACATATTGTTTAACCTTAATTATCTTTAAGAAGTAAAACAATTGAATTTTCCAAATTCTGTACCTGACACTTCAATACTGTGTTCTCGTCTTTGAAGTAATCTCTCTGCTAATATGTTGTGTTCGTACATAAATAAAGAATCTACCAATGACAGCATTACATTTCTTCTTCTCGACTTTAAAATTTCAATTAGAAAAGCTATCATATTGTGTCGATTGTTTTCGTGACGTTGTTCCAGAATACTATCTAGTTCCGTGCAGAGAATATTTCTTTCGACAAAATAATTTCGGAAAGTATCGAAATCGTCTGATATGCAGACCAGTTCAGGAAAATAGTACAGTATGTTATCAGGCAAATTATCAGTATCTAAAACAAATAAATATATTCTTTATTTAACTTTACAATAACAGTGTAATAATGACTTTAGGTATTGTTCTAAATCAATGAAATGGATAAGTGTACTTGTTTTGGGTTTGCTTCTGGTGGTTCATCCATATTTCAAGAAAAGATTTCAGTTATTTTTCACTTCATATTATTTCTGGTTTTTTTCACTCCTTGAAGTTTAAAATGCAAATTGAATAATTTTAATCTAATGTATTTATTTTGCTTTCATTATATTTTACTTTGCAATATGATTGAAAAACTATTTCAGTCGTATAAAATATATTTGAAGACATTTAACTAATTCATTCATGTTTTTTATTTAATATAAACAAACATGAATACTTATAACGTCCTTATTTCAAAATCTTACTTGAATTAAATACTTTCTGAAAAGTATGCAATCTATCCAATATTTTCTTGTTTTTTCCCCGTTGCTTCTTTAATATCCGAATAAATTTACATGTAAGGTTTGAATTCCTCCCAAGCAAGACAACAAACATTTCTGCCTTTTTTTCTATTTCTGGTATATCATCACAATCTTGAAAAATATACTGTTCTTCTTCTTTGAATGCCTTAAGAAGTTCATTTACGTCAATATGCGATTCAACAAAATGTTTGTTAGCTGTGAAAACATTTATCGATTCATCTTCGGTTTGGTTTTGTCCTGGTAAACTGTCTTAAAAAGATCAACATGCGTGTAAAAAAATTAAAACATTTAAATATATACAACTCGATGATACCTGCAACCAATTTCTAGAGAAAAACATAATTTTGAAGAGCGAAATATTTAGTGTAACGTTCGCGAATATTCCCATTTGTAAACAACAAAATATTTTCGGTTTTATTGAGAACCAACATCAGACATAAACCTGTCTACATATATGATGAAATAAAGGCATGCAATGACTTTGTTAATAGGCAACTACCGCCGTGATTAACCGAAATTTGGTTCTTCATCTGCATTGTTTATATAGAAATGACAAGAATTTTAAAAACTTCGATACTGACTGCATGTGTTAATGGAGTTATTCATTGTAGGCATTTTTACATGACCTAACCATGATAGCATGAACAAAGATTTAGTGCAACATAAATCAGGTTCAGCATTTTGAATGATTATATTATTTCTGACTTAATTATTATCAAAGCTCTTCGAGAAAAAGAAACAAATCGTTTTTACTTCGAGTCGGGTCCTTTTCAGACAATCTTATTTCAGTCTATTTATGTATAATACACGTAAAATGTTTAAATAGTACAAACTTGACAGCAAGTCTTTTTCAGTATAGATGATTATACAATTCAATAAATAAATTTTGTTTTAACATACCTCTGTCACAATTCATGTGCACAGCGTTAAGAAAAATATTCATTTCAATTAAGTCATTTCCATTATCTGCAGAAGGTCTCAAATAGTCAATACTGAAAAGAGTTTCTAGAAAATGTGACCAGCTTCTGCTTTGATATCCTTCTTTTAGTGATTTAAGTGTGGTATCTGATAATGAACGGAAAGTGGCGCTTCCGGAGACGAAAGATGTGATTGGGTATATTGCAAATGTTTTAACTAACCATACAAGGCAATCACAAGATGAATCCCGTAACTCGAATTCAATTTTATCATTTAAGTTTGTGGACGATAAAGTCATGTGTACTTCATAGTTGTCCTCTGGAGCTGAAACAAGTACAACACTTTATATTTTAAATTGCTGAAAACAAATATTTTATAACGCACTAGTGTAATAAGACTTTTAAATTAATTTATTACCAGAACTTGAGGTCTGAATTGTATATCACATTAAAAAAACACAATCTTACTTCATGGAATGATCAACATTTGTAAGCGTCATTATCAATATCTACTTATATAGTTAAAAAGATGCGCATATGTTCTGTGATTCAGTGTACTCAAAACAATCCGTATAAGAGCGCCTCTACACCTGATATCACCATTAGTTTTTCGTGGGGTTCGTGGTGCTAAGTTGGGTTCGTGGTGCTAAGTTTTTAGTTTTCTATTTTGTGTCGTTTGTACTGTTATTGGTCAGGTTTTTTTTTCTTTTTTGGCCATGTCATTTTCAGTTTATTTATGAATTACGCCCCTCTCTTATATCAATGTACATGATGAAGTGTGAACATTGTTGTGTTACTGCAAATTTGTTTTATTCTTAAATGAAATTGACGAAAACAAGAACGGTATAGGCGTTTCAGCTAGTGCGGTTACATATAGTATTATACGTACGATATGACAAAACATTTGGCGCAAAAAAGACAATATTCAAGAATCCTCTGACGGTGCTTCCAGTTGATATCTTATAGTGTGTCTGTCTATGTTGTGATGGTATTATATTGTTTCAGAAAAGAGAGAAGGTTTGGTACCATAAATACGTTTAATCCCACTGCAAATGTTTGCACCTGTTCTTAGTCAGGAATCTGATGTACAGTGGTTGTCCTTTGTTTATGTAGTTCATACCGTTGGTTTCCCCGTTCAAATGGTTATACACTAGTAACTTTTGTGGGCCCTTTATAGCTTGCTGTTCGGTTTGAACCAAGGCTCCATGTTGAAAACCGTACCTTGAACTTTAATTGTTTACTTTTATTAATTGTTACTTGGATGGAGAGTTGTCTGATAGGCACCATACCAAATCTTCCTATATCTATTCGAAATAGAATAAATATTCCGGAAATAAAAATATAAAATAGCAGAGCGTATCTTATCACAGTAGCATTAATCCTTACTTTACAAAAGACTATGAAAACATTTATAACATGACACATGTTTTATCAGACAAGGAAATAACTTTTTCTGATATTCTCTACCTAAGTATGAATCTGCATTTTAATTGATAAATATTCAACTTGCAAACACATACGTCTTAACAGAAATAAAAATATTCGTTATGAACATTACCTTTTAATTCTGAATAAATTATGCCATCTTCACAGTAACAACTTATTGCTGAAAATAAAATAAACAGTTAATGCACTCACTTTGTCATTCCAGTCTCAGTTTCTTAGTCATGAAAATAAATGAAATATAAACCGATCATAAAGTTCACTTTGGGAAAATGTCATTTATAATAACCAAACAACACATCAATTAAAGATATATGGAGGTCAACATAATGTTTTCATAAAAAGACGGTTGTCGATATATTATATCAGCATTGTACTATGTCTACAAATGAAAATAATAGTTTATAGATGCGTAATGGGTACATATATTAAAGATGATCAAATATCTGTCTCAATATGTTCTCCAAGTGACTGAAACGTTGATAAATAATAAAGTCAACCATCAAATAGTCAGAATAATAACAAAAACCACTTAAATTACCTGGAACTAAACCTGTTTTTAATTCTTCTAACACAATGTCATATTCGAAATCTTTTAAAACTTTTAATAAGCATTCGAATGAGCCTTTGTGTAATGACATTTCTACTTTCTGCATAAAACACTGTATCATAGTACGTGAATCTTCACAAATAATTACATCTTCGAAATCTTTTACATCAAATATAAAATTTTCAAAGAAATAGTCCACCACTTGGTCTGGATTAAAAAATTCATCTAACGATGGAGTACATTTATCTATCTGTTGACGACATTTTTCTAAATCTAAAACAAAATACAAAAAGAAAATCAATCAGTTCAAAAAGTGTACTTACAACTATGCGAAACAGCACTTATTTAATACTAATATTCTTTATGTATGATTGTAAGTATACGTTTATTGCTAATTATAAAGTGTTTAATTTTGATTACCAGAAGAATTCAGGCACAAAACCATTTTCCTAAGATTATAAACAGTTTACCGATTAACATCCATACCTCTTTTACATTATTCAAACTTCTTATTACTAAGAACGTCTCTATATTTTGAATGATCTTTGATAACTTTTATGTTGTTTATTTGGTGTTTTTTTGTGTATATGTTTTTATACATACAAACATAAGAAATATTATTTGTCAATTCACTGCCGTTAAAAGGTTTCCCTTTTATCATAGATTGTCTTTGATGAGTGCGCATAATTAAGGGGATTTTGGGGGAGGGGGGGGGGGGGGAATCAAATGACTCATGGAATATGAACTATTATATTACCCGTCTACCAGATTCAGAAAATGGTGTACTTAATCAACAAAAGTTTTACAAATTATTGAGTGGTGAGGAAGAACTGGTGTATTTGCTATACTAATCATTTTATTAATTTTTGAATGTCTGTTTATATTTACAAAATAATCCGCTATTTGTTCGATTCGAATACATCGTTCAGGACCTCAGAACTAAATATTAAAATAAAACTCATTTCAAGTATGCACATTATCCTTAATAAAAATAATCATGCACGGCGTATTTTAATGGACACAATTTATTAGAAGAAATTCAAATAAGAATTTGTCAAAAACAGATATTTCCTCAAAAGAATAACTTAATAGACTACTTACTTCTTTTTCTCCAATTTTGACTAATAACTGATCTGTTTAGTACTTGTATAGTTGATTTCCCTTGCATTCGTAAAATAACTATACATTTGTTAAAACTGCTTGGGTCTCTACTTTTTCGAATAAGCAACATTAAGTAGTGATTCTTCTGACTATTTGGTGACTTCATTTTAAAATCATTTAAACGATCTGTTTGGATCATTCCTTCCTTAACTAGTGATCTCAGCATAAGTTCGTGATTAATTGTTTCTTTTAGTGCTCTCCAGTTACCAGTAATCTGTTTTTCTAACGGAATTCCATTATATATTACTTGAACTAGAATTATATTTGATCAGTAAATAAGTGACATTGAGGCGTTATTAAATTTCACTATCATAAACGAAGAAGAACTCAAAGATTTTTAGACAATAAATATAATAACGGTGATGGCTGCTGTATCCCTATTTTGAAATTTTACCTATTATGTCTGTTTTGTTCACGCATCGTTGTGAATTATTGGAATGTGATGCGACTGTCATACTAGTTAGAGGTGTAGTGCTTTCAAACCAGGTTCATTCCAACATTTTCTACATTTGAAAATGCCTGTACCAAGTCATGAATATGACGGTTGTTGTCCATTCGTTTGAAGTATTTTATCATTTGATTTTGCCATTTGCTTAGGATCTGTCTCTTTTGAATTTTCCTTTTGATTTCAGTATTTGTGTAACTTTATTTTTTTTTCTTTGTATCTTCTGCCAAGATTTAAAGTATTTTATAGTCTTTCTTTGATGCCGCTTATTTTAAAATAAAATGCAGCTGTAGATTTAATTAACACCAATATGTCAATCTTTTGTCTCAATACTATGAGTGAATGCTATTATCAAAATAAAGAAACTATATTTATAATATATAGATATAGGAAGATGTGGTGTGAGTGCCAATGAGACAACTCTCCATCCAAATAACAATTTAAAAATTAAACCATTATAGGTTTAAGTACGGCCTTCAACAATGTATTTATGTAAAGAGATCGAAAAGTACTGTTATACCACTGTCCCAGGTGAGGGGAGGGTTGGGATCCCGCTAACATGTGTAACCCCGCCTCATTATTTATGTATGTGCCTTTCCCAAGTCAGGAGCCTGTAAATTCAGTGGTTGTCGTTTGTTTATGTCTTACATATTTGATTTTCGTTTTTTTTTTACATAAATAAGGCCGTTAGTTTTCTCGTTTGAATTGTTTTACTTTGTCTTATCGGGGCCTTTTATAGCTGATTATGTTGTATGGGCTTTGTTCATTGTTGAAGGCCGTACGGTGACCTATAGTTGTTAATGTCTGTGTCATTTTGGTCTTTTGTGGATAGTTGTCTCATTGGCAATCATACCACATCTTCTTTTTTAAAGTTCTCCAAAATTATAATTTTGCTCCTAAAAGTATCAATTACAAAATTTCAAAAGTAATAATTAATATATCCTTAAAAACATAATCATAGAAAAAATAATAAAACATCTTCATATATAAGGCATCAGTTTAAAAGTATTGACTGGTATTAAACCCATAATATCATGAAACACTATTTTAAAAACCTACCTCTCAAGCGATGGTATATGATTTTGGCCACTGAAAAAAAGTACACTGATAAACGAATTTTGCATAATGTTGGCAGTATTTAAAAAAACATTTCCAAAGTCTATTTAAAAGTTAGAAATAAATGAAGATGATGATTTGCAAAATAAGGTCGTGTTGAGATACAATAAATCAATAGGTGTAACGAGTTGAAAGTTCATTTTTTGGTACTAATTTAAATTAGTCAAAACATTGCAACGAACTCATTTTCTTGTAACATCAACATGCCACCTTTTGTAGCTATCTAATCATACAGACACATGTACACTGTTATGATTTTGCGTGAAACTGTAATCAGCAAACTCGTTCAGCTGTATACAACTAAACATTATTTCGAAAATGATGATGATTTTGCATTACAATAAACAATCTAACATAATAAATAGTTACATCCAATAAACAATGCAATGATAACTATCAATACAATTGCTCCTGTCTGTCCATTAGTTGTGGTCTTCATTGCAAAATCTACAATTAAACACGAACAAAAGACATTACAACACATTCTCATGTGACAATTTTATATGATCCATGAATAATATCTTTTTTACAACATTTGAGATTTTGTAAATTATAGAATGTAAAGGTCCGAGATAGTTTTATATGAAAATGAGGAATACTTAAAGTCAAAATGTATTTAATTTCATTTATTCCATATGATAACTCAAAGAAGCGGACTACTACTCTGTCATAACAATTAGCCCCTCTTATATTTTTCTGACTATATAGTTATCACATCTTTATTTTTAGAAACAAGTTATGAACTATTTAAAGTAGAAATATGATTGTAAATACCTGTCAATATATCCTTTGAAAGGAATTTGGTGTTGTTTTCCTCTCTAAAACAAGAAGAAAAACGTGTTTCAGGTACTTGGTTAATCAAACAGTGAAATACTTCCTTTTAAATTTTATACTATGAAAGTAATGTAACGGTATATATGAATTATATGTTTGTTACTTAACATACTAGTATATGCATACATGATACTATTGATAACTTTCAAATGTAGCCATGGTTCATGTAACCAAGCTATGCTTTCTCTTTCAAATATGATATATAAACTAATTCTAAATATTGAAATAGTATTGTTTTTTCTTCAAAATACAATTTAACAATATAGAGTATGTCTAACCGTGATTCGTTAATCTGTCCACATTGAAACTTGACTGGGAATGAATCCTTGAGCAAACATTGATAATCTGTAAAATCCAAGCATATCATAGAAGATTTAATACACAAATTAGCAAAAAAAGAACCCAGTATTACAAGTTATTATGTAGTTTTTTTTTTTTTTTTTTTTTTAAACTATGCAGTATTCTTATAATTCTATTTAATATAATTTATAATTCTTCAGGCTGTGTTTGGCGATACAAATTCAAACATCTCTCCTGACAATTAGTGTTGCTGTCTTATTAAAGTTGGCATAAATGCTTCGAACTTAAAATGCTTTAATAGCTGCATATCTAAATTACCTTCAACATTTAGAACTTTCACAATTGTGTAAAAAACTCTATGCCTCTGCAGAAATCGTTTAAATAAAACGCACGTTGATACTCACAAATATGCCCGTGTATTGGGTGAAAATTACAAACCTGCACAAGACTATGTTCATGCAATACTGTTTAGTCGTCAGTGAACAAAAGAACCTCTTATCTCTCCTTTTCATATGCCATAACTTGAAATCACAAAGCCTCATAAACCTTGTAACATGAATGAAATCAGTTTCTATTCAATAGGGCTATGAACGTGAATTTTTAAACAAACCCAAGAAAATCTATACCGCTTCAGACGACATTAGAAATCCAAAAGTTTAATTTACCGACGTTTACACAATATTAAATTTCAAATCTTTCAACCACTTTACACCGTTCAGAAACAAAAATGACAATCAAATCTTTGAAAAACATAAATATCCAATTATATTTGCAAACTTAATCGGTTACAGACAGCGTATCCCCTAAGTCTAAATAATAACATCATGGGTCAAGGGAACATACCTCAAACCTCCCCAAAGGATTTCATGACTATTATTGATAAAAGACAACAAAACATAAATATCAAGGTAATGACATTATCTGCAAACATCGTTCTAATTTCACATTTGGTGATCCTTTTTTCTATTTTTAAAACCAAAGGTAGAAATCAATTATTTTGCAAACTTAGTAAATGGAAAATTAAGTTATATTTTTTTAATGAATTCTTGTATAGATACACAAATACAGTTTCCAAGTTTGGCTGTGTCTGTAGAAAACCCATTTCATACGGAATAATATATATAGGTTTTACGACGAAGTTGCTTTGTTTCGATCTATTGAAGTACGCCTTTTTCAGCTGATTTTTATAATTTGTTCTGATGTTGTGCTGTAATACCACTGAGCAAGGGAAAGGGAGGGTGGAGTATTCTCAAACATGTTTACCCCCACAAAATGTATAAGCCTGTTCCAAGTAGTTCGGTGTTCATTGTTGGGTCATGTCTGTCATATTTGTTCTTCGTAAATTGTTTTGTTTCAAATTAGACCGTTGGTTTTCTTTCGTACACCCTTTGATACACCCGACTAGACGGTAATGGTTTTCTCATTGTTGAAGGCCGTAAGATTGGATTGCCTATACTTTCATACAGTTCCTTTGAACTTTGGTGAATAGTTCTCTTATTGACAATCATACTACTGTAACGAAAATCGGTCATAGTTTATTTATTTTGATGTGAAACACCAGTTGTCTTTCCCTGTTAATTGTGTTTCTATATGTTTATAAGTTTCTCCATAGTTGGAGAACCATGTATTACTTAAAACACCCCTAATTTTGGTATAGTCTTGATTTTCACCCCTTCACGTATAATGGACCGTTCCATATCGTAGTATATAAGGCAGCTCAAGACAGAGAAACTTTGTCATTTGTATGTGGACCATTGAAGAGTTAACTTCTAGGATTAAATATTCCAACTGGTAAGTAGGGTGGCTTTAGTGATTCAAAGGATATATATTATAGTGTTTGGATTTATATGTGAATATTTCGAATAGTGATTGTGTTATAAAGTGAACTTATATAATAAGTTATTGTACAGTGAAAGTACAAGGTGTATACTTGCTTGTGTTGCAAGTTGTTACATTGTGACGTGTATTAGTGATAATACATTGTGAAATCTTGCTGGTGTTGCAAGTTGTTATATTGTGGAAGTGTTTAAGTGAATGTGCACTGTGTTTAATCTTACCAGTTTGGAATATATTCATTTCGTTCGGATTCATAGTGATAATTAGTGTGTGAGTTGAGCTGTGTTCATATACATTCCTTGTGCATTGAAGTATTGTGCAAGTGTTATTGTGTCACTGTGTTATAGTGGTTTATTGAATATTAAAGGTGATATTACAAATTGGTATTATTAATAGATGTTGTATATATGTGAAAATGTGTTTATACGTTTTGTGTGAAATAAATTGATGCATGTTGCATAGTAATCCGTTGGTGACATTGTGTAATAAAGTGTCTGATGCATGTTGCATAGTGATATATTAGTGACATTGTGAATACTCAGGCTTAATACATGTTGCAAAGTGATTGCATAGTGACATTGTGTGTATATATTCTATAATAAGGCATTGTGTTTATACAAAGTGAATGAGGAACTTCACCTTGTAATTTAGTTTATGTGCATTGTGTAGCTTATATATTTGACATTGTGAATTCATTTAAGGGTGTTTTAATTGTTTTAAATATGACAACTTGTTGTGGTGCAAATTAAGGTTGAACACTTGAAATCCTGAATTATTCAGATACGGATCCATTGATGGTCCGGTTACACGTTACACTACTTAATCTTATTCTTATATTGAATACAAAAGCCCTCATTTGGTTATATTGTTATCAAATGCGTACAAAAACAATTGGCATTTCCCAAGATTTGAATAGGATATTTTATGGTTTGCATTCATGATGTGCTTGACAGTTAACGATGTAAAAAAAGAACAGTTAGTTTGAAGCAGAATACACATCAACTTGAATAATAAAAACGAAATAATAGGCCTTTGGTTATTGACCCACAAAAGTACAAACTAGACACTTAATTGTTAATATAATAACCTGAAACCAACGTTTGTTGGCAATGTTATTTTGATCAGTTTCACGTTTTTTCACTTAAATCTAAAACAGTTTGCAGTAATATTCAACTTTCCATTTAGCCTACACATACCACGTGACAGATATTCGTTGTCTTTGCATTGTTGCAGATAGCAGGAACAGTCTTCCTGGGTAGGATTACAATTACACATATCTTTTGGTTTGCTGACGTAATCGTATCCTTGTTGGTAGTCACATCGACATCTGACGTCATCTTCTGCCGAACCCTGACCCGAGAATGTCTGTCCTCTATCAGCACATACCGATTTGAGTAAGATGCAATGACTGCTAGCATTCCGGTAAAATGTTATGGGTTGATATCGATCAAGTGAACATGGAACAAATGTTGGTGATCCTTCCACAATATATTTTCTTCCTAATTGCAATAAAAATATTTTAAATGCTTACTGTCGAACCAGAACAATCATCGATTACATTCACCCTTTTGCTCACAAAATGTACCTGGGTGTTTGTTTTTCACTGAAACGCTTAAATCCAAGGTAAACAACAGTATTTAAAGATTCGAACACAATAAAGACAAAAGTAAGTGTGTTTATTTGGTTTTCTTTTCTTTTCCTCAAGATAAAAACAATATTCTGTTCACACTGGTTATTGTAGTTCATTTTAAAACTCGGTTTTGTTGAAATTTACTTTTCTGGCTTATTATATTCTGTAATTTGTTGTCGTTTTATCAATAGGTAATACATCTCATCGTACGCTTGTACAGAAGAAGATGAAAGGAATGTCGTATACCAATAATGGTCCCCGAAGAACATGAACATGCAACATGACAATAACATTCATTTTTCGAGATTGAAACAAATAATAGTTAACAGTGTATGTAAAGTGCGGATCCTAAAATTTCATTTTCACTGTATATGCCATATATTTTTGATGTAAAATGATAAATAAACAGACGATTGTTTTTTTTTTTTAAAGAAAATGAAGAAAATAAGTTAAATTGTATTTGTTAAGAAAATAATACTATAAAGACATTGTAAGAGATGCAAACGGGGTTTTATCGCGCCTAAAGCCATCCAGCTTTGATACATATATACCAAAATATCCACCCGCAAAGTGGAAAGGGATTTATATAAGTTGCAAAACTTGTTTCCCAATCCACTATAAATAAATATGTTTTAAACTAAATTAAAATATCATAATACGATGAATTTAAAAAATGGAAATGGGCAATATGTCAGAGAGACAACAACCCAACAAAGAGCAGATATACATGTTATAAGGATTGTCTTTGAGGAATACTAGCGAAGGTTTACTTTTAATAATCCAACACCACCGTATATTCTATTGGGTTTGTAATACCTTCATATTGATAACCATTTTGATCTCGTCGAATTAAAATGATTCTTTCTCTTTCTTTTGATGTCACAGAAAATAATGTGGGGTGTTTCAATTTGAAATCATTATGCCAGTTGCAAGTATACATTAATTGCTTTCACCTTGATTTTAGTACATTTTTTTTAAGATGACATTTCGTTTAAAGTATGACAAAGCCTTGTACATTCATATATAGGTCTAAGCAATAGTAGATCAATAATAAAATAATGAAGTAAAATTAATCCTAAAATTTAATCGAATTTGCTGATTTAAAGTAACTGTTTAAAAAAACAGGTATACTACTCATATATAGATATAGGAAGATGCTGCATGAGTACCAATGAGACAACTCTCCATCCAAATAACAATTAAAAAAAAGTAAACCATTATAGGTCAATGTACGGCCTTCAACACGGAGCCTTGGCTCACTCTGAACAACAAAATTACTAGTGTATAAGCATTTAAACGGGAAAGACAACGGTCTAATATATATAAAAAAAAACGAGAAAAGAGAAACACGTATAAATTACATAAACAAACGACAACTACTGTACATCGGATTCCTGACTTAGGACATGTGCAAACATTTGCAGCGGGATTAAATGTTTAAATGGTACCAAACCTTCTCCCTTTTTCTGAAACAATAGCATATAAAATCACAACATAGAAAAACACACGATAAAATATCCATTGGTAGGCATACGTTAATTAATACACAATGAACGAATAAATTTGATCTGCGATATCTGAATGCAAATGCACAGTTAATAAAATATTAGGGACAACTATTCAAGGCCAAAAAGCAAACAAACAAATCCAAACAAAGCCATGGCAAAACACCACTGCGAAATATTTAACCCTTCAAAAAGAATCACTTTTTTAGAAAAAAAACGGTTTTAATAATACAGGTAAATCTTGAGATTTATACAAATGTAGTAAGAAAAAATAAGAAGATATTCCAAAAAATCAAAGCTGGTATATGGACAAGATCCATATTAACATATAATAACAAAAAGCATTATAAACAGTATCAACAAGTCGAATTAACAAGAAAACACATCCCAGGGATTTAGTATTCTAACGTCATGAACAGTCAGAGAAGATTTGAGAGTGCTCGCAGTTACTGACAGCTACATGTAGTTAAAAGCCAAAAACAATAAATAATTTATGAATCGCTCACCTTAATTCTTTTGGTTAAATCTCTCATCAATGATTATTTTGGCTTTTCAATTTATTTAAATGTTTTTTGGATCGTCCTATTTTCTTCAAAAGCAAAAAAAAAAATCATTTTCTTCTATGTTCTATTTTAGCCATAGAAGCTATGTTTCTTCACATACAAGGAAATAAAATATAAAATTTATACTAGATACTATGAAACTCATTTAGCCTAAGTTTGGCTGAAATTGATACAGCAGTTTCAAAGGAGATTTTTTTTTAAAAGTAAGTCAACATGATGAACATATTGTGAAAAAAAGTCTTTAAACACAATAGCTCCTTAAGGGGTCAATTGACAATTTTGGTCAGATAGACTTATTTGTAGATCTTACTTGGCTGAACATTATTGCTCACTTTACAGTTTATCTCTATCTATAATAATATTCAAGATAATAACCAAAAACAGCAAAATTTCATTAAAATTATCAATTCAGGGGCAGCAACCCAACAACAGGTTGTCTGATTCATCTGAAAATTTCAGGGCAGATAGATCTTGACCTGATAAACAACATAGCCCGATGTCAGATTTGCTCTAAATGCTTTGGTTTTTGAGTTATAAGCCAAAAAATGCATTTGACCCCTATGTTCTATTTTAAGCAATGGCGACCATGTTTGTTGATAGATCAAAACTTCGGATACAATTTATAAACTAGATACCCTAAGGAACATTCAGTGTAAGTTTGGAAGTATTTGGCCCAGGAGTTTCAGAGGAGAAGATTTTTGTAAAAGATTACTAAGATTTATGAAAAATGGTTAAACATTGACTATAAAGGGCAATAACTCCTAAAGGGGTCAACTGACCATTTCGGTCATGTTGACTTATTTGTAAATCTTACTTTGCTGAACATTATTGCTAGTTACAGTTTATCTCTATCTATAATAATATTCAAGATAATATCCAAAAACAGCAAAATTTCCTTAAAATTATCAATTCGGGGGCAGCAACCCAACAACAGGTTGTCTGATTCATCTGAAAATTTCAGGGCAGATAGATCTTGACCTGATTAACATTATAACCCGATGTCAGATTTGCTCTAAATGCATTGGTTTTTGAGTTAGAAGCCAAAAACTGCATTTGACCCCTACATGTATGTTCTATTTTTAGTAATGGCGACCATGTTTGTTGATAGATTAAAACTTCGGATACAATTTATAAACAAGATACCTTAAGGAACATTCAGTAAAAAGTTTGGAAGTATTTGGCCCAGTAGTTTCAGAGGAGAGGATTTTTGTAAAAGATAACTAAGATTTACGAAAAATGGTTAGAAATTGACTATAAAGGGCAATAACTCCTAAAGGGGTCAACTGACCATTTCGGTCATGTTGACTTATTTGTAAATCTTACTTTGCTGAACATTATTGCTGTTTACAGTTTATCTCTATCTATAATAGTATTCAAGATAATAACCAAAAACAGCAAAATGTCCTTAAAATTACCAATTCAGGGGCAGCAACCCAACAACGGGTTGTCTGATTCATCTGAAAATTTAAGAGCAGATAGATCTTGACCTGATAAACAATATTACCCCAGTCAAATTTGCTCTAAATGCTTTGGTTTTTGAGTTATAAGCCAAAAACTGCATTTGACCCCTTATGTTCTATTTTTAGCAATGGCGACCATGTTTGTTGATAGATCAAAACCTCGGATACAATTTATAAACTAGATACCCTAAGGAACATTCAGTTGAAGTTTGGAAGTATTTGGCCCAGTAGTTTCAGAGGAGAAGATTCTTGAAATAGTTTACGACGACAGACGACGACGACAGACGACGACAGACGACAGACGACGGACGATGGACGACGACGGACGCCAAGTGATGGCATAAGCTCACTTGGCCCTTCGGGCCAGGTGAGCTAAAAAGTCATGCATCAAAGACTAAAATTAACTAAAACACATCCCAGGGATTTATTATTTTAACGTCATGAACAGTCAGAGAAGACCTGACTTGTGCAATGCCATAAAATAAATGTATCGACACGTAATAGGATAGTGAGGAGCGACTTCTATAGTGAAAATTACGGTGTCTGTGTGAAAATTACGGTGTCTGTGTGCCTATACATCACGCCTCAAAGGAAGATACAATTTAGTTATGTTATAGTTTTCTTATGACAAAATCGATATTAGTGCCAATGTAAACTATAATCAGGGATCTTATTACAATATTGGTACGATAACCCTTACTTATAAGTTTTTTCAAAGGTTCGATAAGTTTACACGGATCACATATATGTCCTCGCTTTAAGTATAATTTTACAATAAAATTTAGGATGTGAAATACAAAGGTTTTAACAGGTACAGCCAAATTTACTAATCAAATCTTTGTATCTATGAACGAATTTAGTAAAAGTTTAAACTAATTGATGGTATCGAAATCCCTGACACAACAGTTTCCAAGTGATGCATTGATTACGTTCGTTAAAATCTATGACATCAGAACACACACGGGCAAACCGAACGAGTTGGGATATATAATAATAATCCTTATTTCAAGAGGGTATGCTCAATAAGTACAAACACTATTCTCCATTGAGGCCCTCACACTCCCATCTTCGGTAGCCAAGGGTTACGATCCACTCCCGCTCTCTTCACTCTTGGCGGATTGAGCCAATATTTGTGATAACAATGATGCGCCATCTATCGGCAGATAAAAATCACGCCAATTCCGAATACATTATTCTTGACCAATGGTAGCACTTGAACTCTTCACTTTGGAGGTAAACACACGGTAGCGTTTAGATTCTACACACTTGGTAAAGCTGGAAATGAAAACATACGTCAACATTCATGCATTTGTGCATGCAACATACACAGAAACTTCTATTTGTTGATTAAAAACATTCAAGTTTTCACTAAATATAGTCGTATGTTTAGGGATGTAAAGACTTGTTGCACAAAAAACACGTGGCAACTGTTTACAAACACTTTCTACATTTACACGTGATCATGTTATAGGCGCATTTTGATTGGATGCAGCGAGTTATGACTGCAACCAAAAAAACTCCTTACCTTGTGTCTCCGAAATTTTATCTCAATCCGCCAAGGTTGAAGAGAGCGGGAGTGGATCGTAACCCTTGGCTAGCGAAGATGTCACGCTCCACTCACAATGCAATTCACACAATTTCATCATAACAAAGACAAACATAAGAAAACATAAATCAAAATTGATACATAGTCATTCAAATAATTCCTCAATTTTCAAGTTCAAACTTAAAAGCAGTTTGTTTTAAAAGTATCTATGTTTGACATGTGTCTAAGTGCTTCTTAAGTTGGGCCAGAATATGAAAAAGATCTTCTAATTGTGTTTGCTCTTGCCTTTGGTATATTAAGTAATTGGGTAGTATTAGATCTAAGTTGCATTCCATTCAAGTTTATTTGTAACATAGGAGATTTTGTTAGACAAATATTCTGGGACAGATCCATATAAACATCTATGAACATATAAGGCCTTGTGGTAAATCACACGATCAGTAAATCGAAGCCAAGACAACTTTTTAAACATTTTTGTATTACATGGGGTATCATAAGGAAGTTCAATAATAATTATAGCTGCTCGTTTTTTTTAAAAGTTTAACTTATCTATTGTATTTTGGTAACTGGTGTTTCCCCAAATAGTACAACAGTAATCCAAAATAGGGAGAGTACAACTTTCGTGTTCTAGCTATAGGGGAGAGATTTCTTTATGCTAGACAAAAGATTAAGTCTGATACTGATTTTTGTGCACAAAGTGTCAATTTGGGCTGTCCCCTCAAGATTTTCATCAATAAAAAACCCAAGGAGCTTTTCGCAATTAACATCTCTAATGTGTGAGTTACCAACAGTCAAATTAAGAACATAGTATGTTTTTGCTAGTTTCTGTCTAGAACCAATAATTATAGATGTAGTTTTTGTTGGATTTATATACATCGTATTTCCCTTGCACCATTCTTCAATTCTTTCTAAATCATTTGTAATGCTGTCCTTGATGGTATTGAAACTACGACATGTGCAGTGAATAGTAGTATCATCTGCATAGAGGTCTGCTTGACATGAGGTTATATGAAGGGGCAAATCATTAATGAACAATAAAAATAAAAGGGGGCCTAGTTTTTATTTGTAGTAGTACCCTTGACTTAATTGTCCCATTTCCCACTTGTTGGAATCTATGAGATATATATGATTTAAACCAGTTACATGATAAATTTGAAAATTTGTAGCACTGCAGTTTTTGAAGAAGTATTATGTGATCTACAAGATCAAATGCTTTTTTAAAATCTAGGAAGATAATACCTATAATTTCTCCATCATCAATGGCTTTCAACCACTAATCAATAAGTTGAAGTAAAGCAGTATGACAAGAGTGGTGGCTTCTAAATCCAGACTGACTTGCATGAAGGAGCTTATATTTTAATAGGTATCGGTATAGGTGTTTGCAGACATACTTTTCAAAAATCTTTTAAAGAGTATTCAAAACAGACATTGGTCTATAGTTGTCGACAGTATCTTTAGGACCCTTTTTATGGCTTGGCATGACACGGGCATTTTTTAGCGCAGAAGGAAATACAACAGCAGTGATACTCCTATTTATAATATAAGCTATTGACGGTGAAATAACTTCTGATGAAAATGAACTTTTGCTGCTACCTCCTCATAAATACTATCAAATTTGTATGATTGAGATGTCGATAGGCTATCTTTTGGGGCAATATTTTTAAAATGTTTGTTAAAAGCATCAACTTTATGCTGAGATTCTGTGGTAACACCATTGTGTGTCTTAAGTTGAGATTGAAAAGGAGAACTTTTTGTTTGGTTGAGCCCCTTGACATATTTCCGTAATTCTTTTGGATTTTTAGCCTGTTCAATAGATGTTTTATAAAATTTGTTTTTTGCAACATCTATAAGTGCTGTGCTTTTGTTCTTCCAGAACCTGTATCTGTCTAGGTTATGCTTTTTGTTGTAATAATCCCTGTTTTGTCTGGCAGTTAATATTTCAGGGGTTATCCATTCTGGCCTTTGATCATTTTTGACACGCTCTGATTTTATTGGAGCATGCTTATTTCAAACATCATTGAAAAGAGAATACCAGATATGTAAAGCTTTCTCTGTGTCTTGTTCTTCTATCACATTTATTAAAAGGTTTACATTGAAGTTCTTTTATAAAATTCTCTTCATTAAACTTTTTAAAACACCTATAAGTTATGATCATATAAACAACGTATGATGGAGCTAAAGGCACATCGCCGTCGTTTAAAAAAGGAATATTAACAATAGAAAATGAAAAATCGTCTCTTTTGTCGTAAATCGTAGTATGAAGTTTCCCGTTTAAAATTGAAATGTCTTAATCTAGAAAACTGCTGCTGTTTATGTTAGATTTAGTTAAAGTAAGTTATTTTGAGTAAATTTCGGAAGTATATTTAGAGAACTCTGAATTATTTAACGAAAAAATATCATCCAAATAACTGTAGGTATTGAATGTATCAACCAAATATAACAATTATGGGTCTTTACTGAGTACACCACTACAATCTGGCTGCCTTGTCTGCCGGTACGAACACAAACGCTACCTTGAGTTTATTTTTTTTATCTAGAAATGGGAATATTATGGTTCCTATTATTAATTTCAGAATTGTTTTCATAATGAGATATTCGAATATTAACAGTATTCATAATTTCATCCAAATAACTGTCTAAAGTTTTTTTTATCATATTTTTCACGTTTGCACCAATTTTTACAGTAGGCAGACAGAGCAGAGCGTCTGACATTAATGACCTGACGCACTGTTTCCAATCTATTATAGATGGAGGACGATAGTTCGGTCCTTTCTTTAGACAATTTATGACCTCACGGTCTTCGACGATATATATATTTTAATTTAAGAAAATGTCGTTTATGATTTTCCGGTTTATCAAAACTAGGAAATAGCCTGTGATGGCAATAGGCTGTAATAATACGGGTGTATTCATAAAACGGATTAAAAAAAGAAATTTTATCACACTCCAGAAAAATAGCATATAATTTACTTATAGGTATCAGACCCAGTTTGCATAATACTTGATGTCTGTCATTATTCTTAATTATAGATAACAGATCAGCAAGTGTATAATTTATACGATGTTTAATACGTTGATTACGGTTTTTGCGTTTACCATGATACCTATTATGTCTAAGTCGTTCATCAACGATATCAATGACATTGATAGAAGTTTTAGATATGTTCCCTTGCCCTAATATTTTATCATTTAGACCGAGAGGATAAGCTGTTTGAAGTCTTTTTATCCAAAACAATTCGCGAACTTCGCGTGATTTTTTTAAATTGCTTGTGCGATTCTCCTGGTTGTTTCTGAACGGTTTCGAGGGGTTGGAATTCTATATATTTCAGATTATGATCATTATCCTTATCAATATGCTAATATACTAAACTTTTGATTTTTTGGGTCTACGAAAGCGGTAGAGATGTTCTTGATTTCTTCTGTAATACTCTCGTCCCGTCTGTCCCACATATTGAATACCACACTTAGGTTGTGTTCAAGTTACAACATAGTTTTTGAGTTTTTCAGGTTATAAAACAGGAAAAGGAGAGCGAAAAATTTCTCCCGTTCACTGTTGACCTTATAGTATTTTGAGAAGTTAATCTAAAACAGGTTAGTCATTTTTTGGCATTGCACGGGGAAATTTGTGGATATCCACGTGCATTTTTGTAAAATAATCTGGCTGTAGTGGCATTACCAATACGTTTTACTTTATTTATGCACGTAGATAACCTTGAAGTTGTGTTGTTGATAACATTTTTTCCATTCCATACTCATGTTTACTTAAGATCTCACCCCGGGCTGACAGTGTGAGCCAAAATTTGTTCCAGTGTAATTTATATCACATAAAATATGTTCTGGAGGATTTTTTTTCACAGACAATTTCTATATAGTTTGTTCCCTCTCTAAAAAAATAAATTCCGAACTTTTCTGATATGTGATAAGAATTCAAATAGCGAAAAACCGTAAAAATGCTATTTGTCCAGCTTGCCGGATGAATGAGGAGTTTGTATTTCAATTTGAAAATATCATAAATGATATAGTCATCAATTAAAATGTTTCATTTATTGCAAGTCCATTTATCATATAAATCTACAATATAAAAATTCCTTGCATCTTCGAAAATTCTACATCGGAAATGAATGCACTAATAGTGATAATTCATCGCATCTATAGTCAAAATGGATCGCTTTCAATAATCGATATGCTATATTATGTTGCTTTTATAACACTTATTTGAACTTTAATGCTGTTTTTTGTGCATTAAAAAGACATATCACAATGAAAATATGTTGAAATTTGCCTTCAAATCAATTATTTTGGTATTTTCGAAACGTAAACAAATACAGTTTTCCCACGATCCTTTATTCTAGAATAGAGACACTCGCATATGATAGTGAAAATGAACTAGCTGGATCCGCACTTTATATACACTGGTTAATAAAACCAAGCGATATAGAGCGATTTTTTTCTTCGGTAAATATTAAGGCAACTCAAGCTATCATACTACACAATACATAAAGTTTGTTTTTCCATCTTACCTTTAGGTGCAACGTCTGGTTTTTCTGAACATGATTCTGTGTACGATTTGTTATTGGTATCCCATAAACAATAATACTGAAATGCCAGTTCATTGTTGCATAACCCTTCAGCTCTCAAAGTCCAATGTGACGAAGGTGGGCATGATAACTCATAGGCAGTGTTAAAGTAAGGCAACAGGAACAGTAAGAAGAGCTGTAAAATATTCATTTCAAATTATATGCTTCCGTGATGAAAACTTGTGTCCGTGCATTGAGTGTGAAAGTGTCATTTGACTCAAATTCAGTACATCATATTGAGAATAACGCTGAACATTATTGTGTAAGATGGAAAATATAGACACACAGTAATAATGTCAAATACATTGTATCTGTTTTTGGAAACAAAGACTTAGCTGATGCAAAAATCTTAATAACTTTAAATTAAATAAAATATCTTATCAACATTACAAGATATCTTATTGACTTTATATGATATCTTATTAATTTTATAAGATATCTTATTTACCTTTTTATAAGATATCTTGTTTACCTTTTTATAAGATATCTTATATACCTTGTTATAAGATATCTTATTTACCTTAGTAAGATATCTTCTTGATTAAATATAAAAACAGCTTGCCATACTTATCATTCTTTCAAACTCATGTTTTGTAACAAGTTAGGCCGACATCATGACAAACCATTCGGATAAAATTTGATGCAAATGTTATAATTATGGCATTACAATTATGACTTTTACTTCATTGGCAAAAAGAAAAGATAAAATATTCACACGTGGGTTGGAAGAGGCCCTTATTGTTTCTTGTGTATCATATAATTATATTTCTGATAAACATGTTTATAAATTGTTACTTGGATGAAGAGTTGTCACATTGGTACTCATACCACATCTTCCTATATCTATTAAGGAGATATATGTTGAAATAAGAAATACATAGTGAACGCAACACCCGACGTGTATGGTCGAAATAAAAACAACAACATTTGTACGATTTTTTTGGAATAAAGCAATGCTCAATTCATTTAAAGGAGATAAGAAACAGAAAGAAAAGCAACCTATCAAACTTAAGTCCTGTTCCGTAATGCGTATAATTATTTATCTATATATAATTATATTTTCCGTCAAAGTGTTAAATGATTTTTTTTTGTCTAGTGCACACAAAAAAATGTTCGAAATGACATTTTCCACTGTCACAGTGTCGTTTAAGTACTACGTAAAAGCATCAAATAAATGTATATGTCTTGGCTGAAAATCAAAAGAGGACATCTCAAATGGACTGTCTCGATATTTCATTTTCTGGTCATGTTTGTCTTTGGGCTGCTGTCTAATTAACGTTTACCCAATTTCCTTCTTTAACTTATACCTACGGTACATGGCAAGTCGAATATTATAAAAACCTCCAGCAACCTTAAGCAATACAAGGAGCAGGTTACAAAAAAAAGGGGATACGTTTTAGTTGACAGTAAACAAATATCATTCGTATTTTAAGTTCTACTTTTTTCATTGTTGAAGTGTGTCAAAACAAATCGGATGTACATGTATGCACTTTTAAACAACTGCATTGCCTCCCAAATTGAGAAAAACCCATAACGCGTAAAGTCAGCTATAAAAGGCCCGGATATAAAAAATATGAAGGAATTCAATTTGGAAAACTAACATTACAACGGCCTAATTTATAACAAAACAATTAACAAACAAAAAATTACGACCGACATGAACTACACTTACTACAGGCTCCTGACTTGGGACAGGCACATAAAGAATATGGTGGGGTTGTACATGTACAAAAGTCATATGAACGTACAATCCTCATGCAACTTAGGACAATGGTGTAATCATGGTAATGGTGTAACTGTTAAATACAGCAAAACATAAGAAAAAAATATTGAAATGAGTTTAAAATTTGGTATATAAGTATAAAATTGAGAATGGAAATGGGGAATGTGTCAAAGAGACAACAACCCGACCAATGAAAAAAAAAAACAACAGCAGAAGGTCACCAACAGGTCTTCAATGTAGCGAGAAATTCCCGCACCCGGAGGCGTCCTTCAGCTGGCCCCTAAACACATACATACTAGTTCAGTGATTATGAACGCCAAACTAATTTCCAAATTGTACACAAGAGACTAAGAGTAAAATAATACAAGACTAACAAATGCCAGAGGCTCCTGACTTTGGACAGGCGCAACAATGCAGCGGGGTTAAACATGTTTGTGAGATCTCAACCCTCCCCCTATACCTTTAACCAACGAGAAAAGTAAACGCATAACAATACGTACATTAAAATTCAGTTCAAGAAATGTCCGAGTCTTATGTCAAAAGTATTGCTACGTTTTACAATTATTTGAGAATTGAACTTTGTTGTTTCGAAACACAAAGGAATCATTCTTTTGATTCATAGGCATAGTGAGACAATGAATCTAATGCAGTACATTTTTTGTAAATGGCGATGTTTTAATATTTAGTCATATATTCAAACTGTATGTATAAATTACAGTATGTAACACAATATGTAAGTTATTATTGCAAAGTGTTTAAAAATAGGTTACGTACCATACTCATGGACAAGGAAGTGATAAACTGAAGTATAAATAGATTGTGATTTTAAAGTAGTTCCATTTTACACATGTTACACAAATAAATGAATAAAACGAATTTAACATCAAATTTTAATACTTAAATTTTACAGAGATTACAAATTTGTCAACCTAATCTCTCTAAACAAGAAAGCGTATATGCAAAATTAATAGAAAAAAAATGATATTACAAATTTCCGAAATAACCGCAGAGTTTAGAGCTTAGAAGGCAGACAGGTTGTACATGTTACAGCGACAGTTGCAGGAGGAAATGTTTGAATCCCATCTCTATTTTATTTTACGATTAATGCTTTTGAATGGGGACGATATGGTTGGACCCCTTCCTTATTATCCTTTTCAAAAAGATTCGCCCATGTGTAAACATGGTTAACTATGCACCACTTATTGTGGACCTCTTTTTGTATTGTTATGAATTACAATTTATGACAAAAATAAAAAATAAAAAAAGACCCATGGAAACAACATCTGATAAACAAATTTAATAATACTTTTAGATATTTGGATGATATTTTGGCTCTCAATAATGACGACTTCAGTATGTATATTAAGGAAATTTATCCTGCTGAACTGACTTTAAATAAAGGTAATACTAACAATGACCACTGCCCTTTCCTCGATCATGATATCTATATCACTAACGGAAAGCTGAATACTAAAATTTATGATAAAAGTGATGATTTTTCATTTCCTATCGTAAATTATCCGTTTTTAGATGGTGAAGTTCCCTTATCACCATCTTATGGTGTTTATATATCTCAACGTGTACGATTCGCTCGTGTATGTAACAATTTTTTAGATTTTAACGAGAGAAATTTATGTATTACTGAAAAATTATTACACCAGGGTTTTCGATATCACTACTAGTCAAAACATTTACTAAATTTTATCTTCGGTATAAAGACATCATTCATGTAACTCAACATGCAGACTTCTTATACGTTCAGGAATTTCACATCCAATTTTTTATGGAAATATTCTTTATAAAGCACAAATGTGTCAGTATTCACCTCAGAAACTTGCAAAACCTTTGAATAGACTGATTAAGAAGGGATATTATTACGAAACAGTTGTCAAGTCATTAAAGATTGCATATTTTGGCGTTAATATTGAGTCACTGATAAGGTCTTTGCGTCGGAACTAAACACATGTATTCAAAAAACAGTTGTTGGCATGACACGGGTTATGTTCTTCTCATATATGTTATGATGGTATGATACTAAACCCCTAACGGGAAGGATTGTGCCTGATGTTCATATGATGAAATCATAATCTTTCAGTCAGTTTAATTGAAGTCTGGAGCTGGCATGTCAGTTAACTGCTAGTAGTCTGTTGTTATTTATGTATTATTGTCATTCTGTTTATTTTCTTTGGTGACATCTTCTGACATAAGACTCGGACTTCTCTTGAACTGAATTTTAATGTGCGTATTGTTATGCGTTTACTTTACTACATTGGTTAGAGGTATAGGGGGAGGGTTGGGATCTCACAAACATGGTTAACCCCGCCGCATTTTGGCACCTGTCCCAAGTCAGGAGCCTCTGGCCTTTGTTAGTCTTGTATTATTTTAATTTTAGTTTCTTGTGTACAATTTGGAAATTAGTATGGCGTTCATTATCACTGAACTAGTATATATTTGTTTAGGGGCCAGCTGAAGGACGCCTACGGGTGCAGGAATTTATCGCTACATTGAAGACCTGTTGGTGACTTGCTGTTGTTTTTTTTCATTGGTCGGGTTGTTGTCTCTTTGACACATTCCCCATTTACATTCTCAATTTTATTAAACAACTGCAGGTAAATATATAATGTAAAAATAAGAAGATGTATGATTTAATTTACATCTTCTTATTTTTATATTATATATTTTAAATGTATAAGTCTTAAAGAATAAAGATACTTTTATGAACCCTAATTGAACTGAAAAAAATCAAAACATGTATTTAGGTATTTTTGCGAGGTTTTAATAATTCAATCAATGTGAATTGGTGAGTATCGACAACTCTCATTTTGATATCTGTATGCAGATTTTTCCTGAAATCGCAATATCTTATCTCGAATGTTTGTCCATTCTACAAAAATCGCAAATATAAATATTACTTGTATAATATATACATATATACAATCATGGATCTACAATTTGTCGATACCTGTATCTTGGCATTGCACAAGGTCATGTTTTTCTCTGGCTGTTTATGACATTTTTACACTAAATCTATTGGACGTTGGATGTGTACGGATTGATAATTTAGTCCTAGATGCATTATTTTTTTTATTGGCTTTGAACTAGCTGTCAGTTAACTGATGTACAAGTACCTGGCCACGACCACTTGTATTTTTGTCCATCTGATGAGTTAAGCCTTTTTCAACTGATTGTTTTTTTGTTCGTTCTTATGTTGTACTGTTATACAACTATTCCATTGTGGGAGGAGGGTTGGGATCCCGCTAATATATTTTACTCCGCCACGTTATGTTTGTATGTGCCTGTCCCAAGTCAGGTGTGAGGACTGTAATTGTTAAGTTTCATTTTGTTTATTTCATAACATTATATTTAGTTCTGGTTTGTGTGTGTTTATCTAGTCATATTAGTATGTTTTCGTTTCATTATTTCTGATCGATTCTTTGTATAAGATTATTATAAAAGGTTACTATTTTAGCACTATATTATATCCGTAAATATCGTTTTTTATTGGTAAAAAAATATTGATTGTGTTATCAGACAATTAAAACCAGTCTAAACATTATTGTTATGTATATAAATGTCGTACAGTCTGTCGATACCTTTATTTTGTAATTGCACAAGGTCAAGTTTTATTCTGAGTGTTAAAATGACGTCTTTACACTAAATCCCCTCGATGTTGGATGTGCACCGATCGATATTTTAGTCTTACAGGATGTTTTTATTAGTTTTCAGTAACTGCGAGTACTAAGAGGTCTGCACTTTATTAATTGATATCCTTACTCAACTATCGTAGCGTCCGGTCTGTGTTTTTGTTATATAGATATAGGAAGATGTGGTGTGAGTGCCAATGAGACAACTCTCCATCCAAATAACAATTTAAAAATTAAACCATTATAGGTTAAAGTACGGCCTTCAACACGGAGCCTTGGCTCACACCGAACAACAAGCTATAAAGGGCCCCAAAATTACTAGTGTAAAACCATTCAAACGGGAAAACCAACGGTCTAATCTATATAAACAAAACGAGAAACGAGAAACACGTATATAGTACATAAACAAACGACAACTACTGTACATCAGATTCCTGACTTAGGACAGGTGCAAACATTTGCAGCGGGATTAAACGTTTTAATGGGCCCAAACCTTCTCCCTTTTTCTGAAACAATAGCATAACATCACAACATATAAAAACATACGATAAAATATCAATTAGCAGACTTAACTCAATCAAAAAACGTATGATTACACAATGAACGAATAAATTTGATCTGCGATATCTGAATACAAATGCACAGTTAATTAAATATTAGAGACAAACATTCATGACCAAAAGGCTAACAAACAAATTCAAACACACTGAGAAATATTTAACCAATCAATGTTCACTTTAGAAAAAAAACGTTTTTTTATAATTTTGAAGTTTATACAAATGTTGTAAGAATAAGTGAAAAATTGAAGATATTACAAATAATCAAAGCTGGTATACAGCCAAGTGTTGTTTTCTGCGCTGTATCGATCGGATGAGCTCATCCTTTTTCAACTGATTTTTATAATTTTTTCATTATGTTCATTATGTTGTGATGTAACACCAGGTTTGACGGGGGGTTTGCGCACACAAACATGATTAACTCCACCACTTTCTTTATGTGCCTGACCCAGACTGTACAATAGCTTGTAGGTTGTCGAAGGTTCATGTCGATTATATTCGAAAATTGTTTAGTAATTAAAAAGGCCGTTAGTTTTCTCAATTGAATTTTTTCATAGTTTTCATGGCAGGGCTTTTTATAGTTGACTACACGATAGGTTTTTTTTTCTCATTGTCGAAAGCCGTACGGTTGCCTATAGTTATCAAAGGTACCATGATTATAATTTAATATGCTTGACGCGCGTTTCGTCTACAGACTCAACAATGACCCTTAGATCAAAATAGTTATAATGCCAATAAAGTACGAAATTGGAGAGCAATGTGGACCCGAAATTTCAAACAAATTGTGCCAAATACAGCTAAGGTAATCTTTTGCTGGGATAAGAAAATCCTTAGTTTGTCGAAAATCAAAGTTTTGTATCAGAAAACAGGGGTAGGAGGATAATCTGACATTACAACTATACATAATCCAAAGAATTATGACGTCTTGAAAGGGTATTTTATTTTTTTAGTCTGACGCCTTGAGACAATTATTCTAAGAATATTTTTTTTGTTAAAACACACGTTACACCAGACCACAACCGCACCACACTCACCGCGATCTAAAATAAACTTAGAATGTGTTGAGGTCGGGGTATGAGCGGCGTGAAAATCGAAATTTTCGTTGTTTTCACCGATGCTACTACGTCCTCATTACGCTTCCTCAACGTCCCCGCTGCAATAATACCTTGATCTCACTACGTGACCCCGATCTTATTACGCTCCTCACGTTCTCACTATGACCATATCACGATTTTTATGATTGCAACACGACGTATAACGCTTCTGCCGCGATTATAACACGCTCTTACTACGATCATACCACGTTCAGATCGCGATTTTAATACGCTAAAACCATTAATACCGCAGTCCCACTAGGCTACGATCGCACTGCGATCTTTGAAAATTTTGATGATCGTAGTACGATAATGTAGATCGCGGTTAGGTCGTATCACAGTCTTGGTGAGGTCTTCAAGATCGTGATGAGCTTGGCCAACTATTTGAACATGTTCAAAACAATCGTGGTGCGGTCGTTGCAAAATCAGGTCGTAGTAGAAGCGTATTGAGAGCGCACTAAGATCGTAGTAAGATCGCAACGATCGCTGTACCATCGTAGAGAGAGCGTAGCGAAAGCGTGATTCTATTTTGAGAGACAGCGCTACGATCTCACAGCGACGTTATTACGACCTCACTACGACCAGAACGTTCAAATCGCGCCCAAGTACGCTTCCACCTCGACTATATCACGCTGGTCAGGACCATAGAACGATTCTAGCACAGCCTTGTATTCCTCATCACCTTCTTCTCTGGACCCGACTACGTTCATACTACGACCATCATTCTCATTGTCATTTTCACATTAAATATATGTAAAAAGCTCCCTAGTATTTGTGTGTCTATATGTAATTATCTATTTGCTCTAACGGCTTCTCATTTGTATTTAGATTGGACCGTTGGTTTTGTCGTTTGAATGATTTTACACTAGTATTACATGCTGTTCGATATTAGCCTAGACTATATGTTAAAGGCCGTACCTTGGCCTATAATGGTTTACTTTTATAAGTTGTCTCATTGGCATTTATACCACATCTTCCTGTAGATATTGACACATCTATGTCATCTCTGCTATCGTTCACTAAAATATCGTCATGTTCTAGTAGTTTTCGATGGCATGACTGTATTGTTTCTGAGAAAGCTACGTTTTTACCAGATATAGAAGAAATAGAACTAAATTGACATGGATTACGATGATGTTATTATTGTTGAGAACGCAGTAAGGGACATCATCAAAAGTTCAATGAAAAATATAAAACTTAATTCACACAGCTTGTCTCTCACTGATTCCTCCTACACCAAACCCACTTATCTTAACTTAATTTGGGAAAAAATTGATTGAGCAATATGGATATATTTAAAAATCAATGTCGAATTTACGAAACTTGCAACAGTTTACCCCCCTCGCAAACTATTAGATTTAAATTCTTTTAATCCTACATTGATATTTTGATGTCGTTCCTAAGATCGCGGTAATAACGTAGTCAAAGCGTTGTAAATGAACTCATCATAGATACCAGGACTACATTTTGCATATACGCGAGATGCGCGTTTCGTCTACAAAAGACTCATCAGTGACGCTCGAATCCAAAACAGTTAAAAAGGCCAAATAAAGTACGAAATTGAAGAGCATTAAGAACGTGCTATAATCGGAGTAGAAGCGTGGTAAGATCGTATTGCAATCGAATAACTCGTTGTATGATCTTCGATAGAGCGTATAAAGATATTGCGAAGCGTAGTCAGGTCGCAGAATAAGCGCGATGAGAACGTCGTATAATCGTAGCGGGATGGTTGTAGAAGCGTAATAAGGACATCTTGAAAGCAACGAAAATGAACATTTTCATGCCGCTCATACTGCGACCTCACCACGATGTGAATTTATTTTAGATCGCGGTGACCGTGGTGCGATCGTGGTCTAGTTTGACTAGGGCTAAAGCTGGGATCACACATTCACGATTTTTACTGCCGTCCTTGACAGGACCATTCCTGATTAAAGTTTGTCAAAAGTGTGATCGAGATCCTGTGAATCGTGCATTCTCGTTTTGTTTATATAGATTAGACCGTTGGTTTTCCCTTTTGAATGGTTTTACACTAGTAATTTAGGGGCCCTTTATAGCTTGTTGTTCGGTGTGAGCCAACGCTCCGTGTTGATTGCCGTACTTTAACCTATAATGGTTTACTTTTTAAATTGTTATTTGGATGGAGGGTTGTCTCATTGCCACTCACACCACATCTTCCTATATCTATGGAATATCAAACGTTAATTTGAATTTGTAAAACAAATAAATTAATAACGACAACAATCAGATATTGTACAGGAAGCGTCAATATTCAACCGTTTCGAAACGAATTTATCCCAATGATCCCGTTCTTTTAAAATCATGTTAATCCGCTTCTCATTCAATTTGTTTCTTTCGCCTGGTATAATTCGACCGAGTGTGTCACGACTGCGTCCCGATTCTACCAAATGTAATCAGACAGTGACCAGACAGTGAACCGACATTGACGGAAGTTATCCGTTCGAAAACTGTAGGTATACTCGGATTATCAGGTACTGTCGGAACGTAATGCTATCACGGTCCACTCTATTGCACTGCAAACGGCTTTGTCTGGTCTCAGTCGTATCGTATTCTGTAATTGTCGGGACACCGACGTGGCTATCATTGACGAATTTCGTATAAATAACGTGACTGTTCCAGAAGAGATTCGGCAAAGACGGTCCGAAATCTAAAACATATGGATGCAATCTGGACTCAATCGGAAGAAAAATTGCAATGAAAAATTTCTTGAGATCATTCCCATTCCACATGACATCAAGAAAACACAGAACATTGTAAAGATTATGATCCGATACAGCAGAATCTGTCACGCATGTACTGGGAACACCTAACTGTCGAGCCTTCGCAGAACGATCCGGACCATTGCCGACCCGTAGGAATCTGTTACGAACTTGAACGACTGCGTTCAGACAATGATTGGACATTTAAGATAATTGAGAATAGTACTCCGACCTTTTTCACTTTTCGTGTCGTATCGCCGTCTGATCTCAAACGGGACCAATAATCGGCAATGTGTGAACCCCATACCACACTAGGTCACGATCGCACTCCAAAATTGAAAACATTGATAAACAAAAATTTCAATATGCTTACCAAGTCCCTGTGGTCACTATATGCTCGAAAGCAGTCTTCCCTATTCTTTCCAGAATTTGATATACAGTCGCCATGCCTACTTTTTCTTTCGGATACCCTTATGCCTTTTCGTTCTAGAGGGTCCATGTTCTCATAAAGATGTTTTGACATAATAAAGTGTTTACATATCGCATATGTTTCTTACCACGAAATACCCATTTGACATTTCAATGTACATCTTTTTGGCCAATACAAAACAACGACATAAATTGAATTACTTTTTAACATCACATCATGTAAAGAAGTGACCCTATCACGTAATGAAGAATTTAGTATTTATATCATCATGTAAAAGTATTTTTAGATGACGTAATTGCATCATTTGAACCATGTTATAGTAGTTTATCTCAAAAGGCAGTGATGGCGTTTCATAAATAACCATCAAGATGTTCAACGTCATAAAAAAACCCATCAACATTCCAACTGAAGCATTCATCTATGAATTTCAATCAATATTGATTGATTACCAACATGCAGCGCCAATTGAAAAGAGACCGTTAACATTATGGATCAGATGGAGTAAACTCAGAGCAACAAATGATCATTATGACCAACTCGTTGCTTCCTGTTTGGACGTTTGTTCGAATAAAGACGACGATGTTTGCTACACAGATATTGTACTGCACTTGATAGGCTTGACGGATAATAAATTATTCAAAAAGAGGCAGAGGCGTATACAATCGTCAGCCTACAGTTACCTGATAATTGAACTATCAAGCCATCGTATAGTCCCTTTGTCTCAAGGTGGTCCTCGTTAGAAAGAATGAAAATGTGTTGGTTATAGACAGCTAAGACTATCAGCAAAGATTACCAATACATATTGTAAAGAATTGAAGAGCTCCTTGATTGTTTTGGAGGAAGAATCATTGGCTAAAAGTGTGGATATCATCATATAGGCAGGGTTTCCGCTGGCGGTCGCCATCTTCGCAACTTGCGAAAAAATAATAATTGCGGCGATAAAAATTCGTCATATGCAAAAGAATTTGGAGACAGAAATATATACATAATGATTTATTTTCCTCCATCTTGTTTATTAACTTTATTCGTGTTTCTCTTTACCTGATCAGACAATACTCGAAATTCACCTTGACCCATTAAGATTTGGACAGAAAATCAATAATCAGCTTATTTTATTTTAAAGCTACATTGTATCGACAACAAAGGACTAATAAATAAAGGTGTTGATTGAATTGTTTGACAAAATGATTTTGTTAAATGGCTTCCGCTAAATGTCACATACAGACTTTATTTACCACTTTGCGACGCACGTGTTTGAAACAAAATTTTTACGTCTCCTCTCCATTTCAAGATAGTTTAAAAAAGAAAGCTGTTGTTGCGACGACAAATGTTCAAAAGCAAAAAAAATCTCTGATTTAAAACTTTAATTATCCATTGACTTTAATATAGGTAATTGATTATGGAGACTACTGTAAAGTCGTTTGAGGGACACACGTGTTTCAAGCATAGTTTTACGTCTCAACTTTTGTATTTACGATAGTCAAGCATTCTGGCAAAAAGTTTGGCAACAACCCCTCGAATGAGAGTAACCCTTCGATGTAATGACTACACATGAAATGAGGGATCAATTTCATGTGATAAAAGCTTTTTTTTTTTAAATCACTTCATAGTACAAAAGGGCACATCAGTACTTTCCCTACGAACTATACTGTTTTTTTTATCATCAAAACATGTCCATTAATTGTGTTATATTCAAGGACTTATATCTTCTTTATTATTAAAAGTATATAGTGCCCATTTTTGCGGGTATTCAAAGCATTAATCACTGTATGACAGCATTCTTTCCATGCTTCTATTCCTTGGAGTACAGACAGTGCACTTGTGTATAAACTGCAAACTGATGCTTACAGAAACAGGGTAGGAGACGTCCTTTACCAGGAACAGGATAAAAGGAAGTGGGTCATAAGTTGTACCAGCAGAATACTCACCAATTGAGAGAAGAGCTTCCCACCTCTTCCGCTTGAGTGTCTTGCCATTGAATGGACCGTACGGAACACGATTATCTGCCCATGAAAACCATTTTTCGGTTAGTCAACGCAACACCGTATGAGGGATGCCTAGCTATGACATATGATGTTATTGCTGACAATAATATACCAACTTGAACATCAAAACTTTACATCATTGATTAGAAAATAGTACAAGATGATACGGTGTAACACTGGAATGTTATGATGGAAAACAATAGACACCAGGTAATGAAAATATCATCTAGATCTTGAAGGGACAGTATCACCACCTCAAGATTACAGAGGGAACACTTGTACTTTATCAGCAAGTGAAAGCTGCTTATGACATATCTATGAAACGACAACTAGTTTTACCTGAACTACATTTCAACTACATACAACAGGCTTTACACACCGACATGGGTTACCCAGAAATAGACAAGACTTTGTCACAACTCAGAATCATGTTTTCTGGCCTTGTACGGATATGGACGAATTTATTGCACACTGTTAAGGATGTACCAAGAGAAAGCCATAGAGCATCTAAAGGAAGACTATTCATCCTTGTAAGCAACGACTACTTCACCATATTTGGCCAAGCTACTAAGAATTCCTATCAGAAACCAGCAACACTACGTCGTTCATTACGGAGTATACGTTGTATATGAGAGGATACATTTAGACCAGGAAGCATATTCAGAGTTGAAGGACGTGAAGGAAATCTGTAACTTGACAGGAATGAAGAAGAGTAACGGTATGTGCAAGAGTTTTTAACCTGACACTATTTGACATGCTAACAACACTGGAGCCTACACAAACAAGGAATTGGCAAACCAACGCTGGACCACTCGTTCAATCTTTCAACGAAATCGATATGATTCCAACGGCTACTCACTATTTTAAATCAGCTGTCTGGTTGCAAATACCAAATTAATACCAGCAAACATAGCTTTCGGTTTCAGGAAAGATGGCACAGGATCCAATTACACTAAGGACATGGAACAAAGACTGGATCACGCCTACAAAGTTGCTCCAAAAGTCACCGAGAAGTAACAACTTAATCATAAAGAATTAAATGCCACCTTACGATACAGAAAAGTATCAGTGTCCTGGTCAATATAGTGGCGTTTTAAAAAAGTAAGCACAATCTAGCAGACAAATAGGAGCATGGCCCTTACACCGTGCTTGCTCAGGCAAGTGCGTGGATGCCAGTGTTTACTGATCATACAGAAAATGGGGATGGAAGAAAAGAAAAACAAATACATAAATCTATTCCTACCATTGATATCTGACAGAGTCTGAGACACCATTTAAGACAGAACGACCCGTACCGACACCACGACTGAAGAAGTAATAACCTACACCTATTACGACATCTGCTAAACTAGAAAGCCAATTGAGTCCTTAAGATCTGGCGAAGAACCACATCTACTAGAGCGTGCTATAGTGGAGCTTTTAGTTGATTGCACACTACCATAAACGAGGAAACATAACAGCAGGTTGACTCTTTTGTTATTAAAACACCTGATGAGTCTGCCTCGGACGGGACCGCTCATTCCAGCGAAGTTACAACCATTGAAGCAGAAGAGACAGTCCAAATCTGCCACTAGAAAAGAGCAATGAAGGAATTAAGCAGGAGGACCGTCCTGGTGAAGTGTCGGCAGCATATCCAACGGAACCAGTTATACGGGTCTATTAGAGACAGACAACCGCAAGCCTTTATGATATCTGGATCTGATCTGCACAAATTAGTTGGTACACCAGTGAGTTACAGTATGTGGTACAAGACGGTCGATTACATTTTCTGATTAGGTCCATTAATATACCCCCAGAACTAGAAATTAATGAAACAACACACAAAGCTTCCTCAGCCTCATTTTAAGACTTATAACTCGAATTTGACATACACAGTAATCTCAGTACTAGAATATAGGACAAACTAGACAATTACAATTTTAAATTATCAATTTCTCCCACTTTAGTCATGTGAAGAGCAATATATAAACTTCACATGCATACGGGATATACATTTCTAAGCTTATGCGGTAATCAAGAGATTACAGCTGATACTTTTTAAAACGTCACCAAAATCTGCGCAGAAAATGGACTAACCAGGGGTATGTCAAGGAACGTCTCATTCTTTTTCTAAAAAAGTTCACTCGGAGGTACCAAGACCTTGTTCATAAATATTTCGTATCATTTTCACAAATAATACACGATGGTCTTGAAATATAAATTCTGGATACTGACGTTGTGTAACATTTTAATAACATGTTTGGTATTCTTTAATTTTTATTTTTTTTTAATAATACTTTTGTATTGTGTTGGTGATATCCATTTAACGTAGCTCGTACATCCCGACTTGTGTTATTTTGTTATTGTGCTATGGTAATTGTTTGTACTCTTGTCTTTCTGTCTGTCTTGGGTGCCTTGTTTATATGCATTTTTGTGTTTCTTTGTTGCAGATTTGTTTGTTTTATAGTGATTAAGATTATAACAGAATAGTCCTGGTATCTATGATGAGTTTATTTACAACCACTGGGTCGATGCCACTGCTGGTGGAGATTTTTTTCTCCGAGAGTATCAAAAACCCAGTAGTCAGCACTTTTTGTGCTGACATGACCGGTCATTGACATGGTTATATTTAAAAATTTACTGTTTACAATTTTTTTTAATTTATTTGAAATTACTAAGGCCTTTCTACCTCAGGCATTAATTATTTTAGCTGTATTTGGCAACACTTTTAGAAATGTTGGTCCTCAATGGTCTTCAACTTCGTACTTTATTTGGCCTTTTTAACTTTATTGGATTTGAGCGTCACTGATAAGTCTTTTCGTAGACGAAACGCGCGTCTGGCGTATATACTAAATTTAGTCCTTGTATCTATGATGATTTATTTTTACTGTTGTACCCCTATTGTGATAGTTTTACCTTTTATGTCTATTTGCTTTGTTCACACATCGTTGTCAATATAGTGGAGTTTTAAGCGACTATTATACAATTGAGAAGTTTAGCTAGCTAAGAAAATGCCTGTAATAAGTCAGGAATGTGACAGTTGTTATCCATTCGATTTAGGACTTTCCACTCGGAGTTTTTTGTGATTTTACTTTTTACACCACATCGTAAGCTACACCATATCTATTTCTATGATTTTGGGGATTTCATTCAGAAGCATCGAAGGCGATCCTCGACATATTGAAGACAACGTCATCTTTATATTTATTAATTATAGGTATGAGTTAATAAAATACAAATTGTAATTCATTGAATTGTATATTGATTAGGAAATGTTTATTTCATTTACGTATTTGACAATAACGACGTTTTTTACTTGTTTGGGTAAAACTTGGTTTCACTGTATTTAACAACAATATATTTCTCGTATGATTCATTAGATCGCACACTTACTTCATTTCTATTGGTAATTATGTGTTGATGATTTATTTCGTTTGTTCTATATTCTTGTCATCACTTTTGATATTATCGTGGACAAAATCATATATTACTAATTGTATATCAATAGTCCATATCTAATTATTTTTGCGCACTGAAGGCTACACAATGACATTACACAAATAAATTATATTTCAAGTATCTCATTTGTTTAAAAAAAGGTTATGAAATATTTAAACTTACTCGGTAAAACATTTAAATAATTACACACAGCATAGTGTATTCCGGTATGAATGCTTTTAATATTATCAAAGGTAAAGATATACACATAATTAAAGTTATGTAGTATTGATTGATTATTTTACCTATGACAAAAAATCGTAAACAGGTTGATAAATACAGTAAAACATAGATTACGATATATATATTTGTCTGACAGGTATACACTGGAAATCCTGGAAAGACATATTTAGAATTATTCGAGAGGCCTTTGCCCTTCATGCTTTTATTTCTGTTTATTTGCTTATGATAACGCTTTACATAACTGAGTATTGTCATTTACTATATATATTATACAATTAGTTTATGCAAGTTTAGTCAGTAAGTACATATGGACAAAATTTTGTCAAATATGCCCACCAATATAATATGGTTGAGCACAGAAATAAAACGATCCAACTCCGAAATAAACTTTATTTAAAAAGTACAGAAAACAAAACAAGAAAACGGAATAAATATATATAGATTCGTTTCCTTTTATTTTAAATCTAAAATAGATATTTACTAATAATAAGGTTGCGACATTTGCTTTTGGTCCTGTCCAGATTAATGGTTTAAAGGATGATGCAAAGATAGAGGATACACACATTTTAAAAGAAAAGGTATTATATATACTATTTCTGTCACATCTGGTTCTAGCCACCCCTTGTGGTCTAAACAATAAACAATCTTACATCTGCCAACTAGTCATGTTTTTGCAACACGACAGGCGTATGTCATTATGTAATATTTATTGGGAATTTATGGAGTATTAAGGCGAAAAATGTCGATCGGTCAACCTTAAAAACATTGTAAAGTTTATGTCTCTTTTTTGGGATTCAGATAAGTTTCTTTTTTATGAGGTTTTAATCCAGGAAGTTTAATTTATGTAAACAATAGTGATTACGTACTGTACAAAATACATTGTAGCGTGGGATAAAAATGGCTGATATTAACTAGTATCTGTTGTTTGAAGTTGAAACAGTTCACCAAGAAAAGCCACGGGAAGCAATATTAAAAGCGATATAACCGATATAACATCTTTTGATAGATACTTAATAAATATTTTTTTATAAATGGCTGGTAATTGGACATACATTTGCATTCGTAGGTCACTTTTGATTTTACTTTTTTTACACAATGCTAATTACCACAAAACTCGAAACAACTGTATGAATTTTGGTAGCGCCACTAATAACGTTATTCAGTTATGTTACTTTATAACTTTATGTGAAAGCGGGGGCACATGTGTGACCCATGGACACTTTCCTCATTTATTTTACTAAATGCTATATATACTTTTTTGATAAAACAATATCTTAAAAAAAATAAACTTATATTGTCTATTAGTTAACATGTATTTAGATTTATAATTTTGGACCCAGTTTTCAAGTTGGTCCAAATCGGTTTGAAAATTAAATATGTTTGATTACAATATCAATTGAATATATACTGGGTTATTTGAAACACTGGGTTTGGGCCTAGTTTTGAAGTTGGTCCAAAGTAGACTTTGTTTGATATAAACAAAAAAAAGAGTTTATCTTTGGGATTTTGGGCTCCGTTATTAACTAGGTCAACATTGTGGTCCAAAGCTTCCTAAATAAAATTTTATCAAAACTGAAATTTTTGGGGTTATTTGATATTTTTTTGATATTTATTTTATTTTATCAAAACACAATACATGATTATGAGAATATACAAAGGTATATAAATTATTCTTTACGATGCAGGTAATACAATTACAGATAATTATAATTAATTTAATTCTAATACTTAATTTCTTATTCTAAAGAACAGTTTGAGTTTTCTGCTGCAAACTATGTTTTGTTTTATTTCTATAGTAAAATTTTGAAGAAGAAAAACATGGATAAAGAAAAATAAAAGAAAAAAATCAAAAGTTTGTCAAAGTAGCAAAAAAAAATCTAACAAAAAAACAAAATACAAGCTTGAAATTTTTGGGAAAAAAGAAGAATTGGTCATCTGTGATTTGCTCTTTATATTACTGCCTTTATATGGTTTCTGATTCAAGACAGACTCAAAGTAAAGAGCCAGATTTATAGGTTTTCATTAGCAAATTTAAAAAACAAAAGTCTCATGTATTTGTTTATCGCACCTCGAGTAAATAGTCATATTATGATTGGTTTAACGCCGTCACGTGGTGACCCCCTATGGGCCCGTATGGGGTCAGTAGATTTCATATGGGGTGTCATGGCGGCGATAGAAGATTAGTATGTGCCGCTTCGAATTTTCAAAACGGTATTTTAAATGCAAACCTTATCTATTCAATTAATTATTTGGGAGTTGTCCCCCGTTGATCAGTATACAAAATCAGCCCTTTAAAGAAGTTATCTCCCATTGCAAACAACATGTGACGTCATATTTTCGTCTGCAACAAAATGGAGAGATTCGGGACGTCAACACGTCAGGACATTGACGATAAAAGACGGAATATTCACGCCGATAAGACACAAAAGAGTAACACCCAATCTGCAAAATTGTTCAAGGAATATCTTACCAGTAAAAACCATGAAGCGGACTTTGAAAGCTTTACAACACAACATTTGGATGAAGCGTTGTCTCATTTCTACCTTGATGTTAGAAAAATAGATGGTTCAATGTATAAAACCTCTTCCTTGGAATCTATTCGACATGGCTTAAATCGTCACCTTAAAGCACCTCCGAACAATAAGGTATTTGACATTATCAAAGATACAGCTTTCCGATATGCAAATATGAGCTTTGACGCTGCGAGGGCCGAACTTAAACAATCTGGAAAGGGAAACGTACAGCATTATCCAATAATACAGGAATCTGACAGGGAGAAGCTATACAAGTCAGTTTACTTTTCTACACATACCCCCACAGGACTATTTAATAAAGTCCAGTATGATATAAGACTGTACTTTTGTCGACGAGGTGCAGAAAATATGCATACAATGACCAAGTCAACCTTTGCTCTGAAAACAGACCCAGATACTGGAATGAGATACATCGAAAAGATTTTAGATGAATTAACCAAAAACCATAGAGGAAATGATAAGGAGACAACGAGTGGAGTCATGCCAGAAGCTACAGGTACATTAGTTTATTTTTTGGTAAATGTTTTGACCAGTTTGTGATATCGAAAACCCTGGTGTAATAATTTTTCAGTAATACATAAATTTCTCTCGCTAAAATCTAATACGTTGTTACATACACGAGCGAATCGTACAAGTTGAGATATATAAACACCATAAGATGGTGACAAGGGAACGTCACCATCTTACAATGGATAATTAACAATAGGGAATGAAAAATCATCTCTTTTATCATAAATTTTTGTATTAAGCTTCCCGTTTATGATACAGATATCAAGATCGAGAAAAGGGCAGTGGTCATTGTTATCATTAGCTTTATTTAATGTAAGTTCTACAGGATAAATTTCTTTAGTATACATACTGAAGTCGTCATTATTGAGAGCCAATATATTATCCAAATATCTAAAAGTCTTGTTAAATTTTTGTATCAAATGTTGTTTTGATGGGTCTTTGCTAATTTTAGTCATAAATTGTAACTCATAACAATACAAAAACAGGTTTGCAATAAGTGGTGCACAGTTAGTCCCCATTGAAATTCCAATAACTTGACGATATACGGAATCTCCGAGGCGAACACAAATGTTATCAAGTAAAAATTCAAGCGCATAAATAGAAGATACGTCTGTTGTCTCGTCGGCCATGTCTTCGTCTGACGAGACCGAACTTTCGTCTTCGGATAGATGGGAGTCCTTTTTTCGTCATGTGTCTCTCCTTGACCGATCTGCAAGACCTCTGTGCGTAATCTGGATGCTTCCGGGGTTCTAGCTTTTAGGTCAATAAGAAGGTACCCGAAAGGTGCCCTCGTTGCCTCTTCGAATGTCCGGAGAAAGAAGTCCCCTCGAGAAGGATACATATGTCAGCTCAGCGTCATGATGGGCTGTCGATCAATGGGGTTATAAAAGAGAACAAGATAATGACAGTTGCGTCTCTGGGTGGGGTCTTTACCAAAGTATAAATTTTGATTTAAAACGACGACCGTTAAATTTCTATGGTGAGTCCCTTCCGTAAAAAAATCATTTATTCTGGAGTCTTTGGCCGAGGTCGACATGGGGTCATCTAATAGGATCATGTTTCGAATGTTTGGATCGAAAAAATCGTCCCTTTCGAGATCAAAAGGAATCCCACGAATGAATTCAACGCGTGGAAGCACTGTTCGCCGTATTTCCTCGTAAAGAGGTTACCACCTTTTATACAACCAAACAATCCTGTCTGGACTAGGACAGCCTTTCTATGTGTTGAAGCAAATCTTTCATGAAATGAGTTTTTCCACAGGAAGTTGGACCGGACACAATCATGGTGAAAGGGTGTTTAAACACGAAAGCCTCATGCTGGTTCTGCTTATGCTGCTGCTGCTGCTGCTTTTGCTGCTGCTGATGCTGGGTAACATCTGGGTGGTATAGTGGTTTATCGAAAGAATGTTTTCTTTTCATATTTTTTTTAAGATCGTGCGGCCACACATATACTTTACGGCAAATATTGTAACTAAACATATTCGTAATGTCCTAAATGAGAGTGTAACGTAGTTTCCTCTTATAGATTCTTCTTTCGAAAATGTAGCAAGAGAAATACGCGATCGTCTTTCAGACGACATATTTGCAGATGATCGTCTCTCAACATAAATTCAATGTGATACAATTCATTTCTGGTGACCGGGAAATAGATTGGTTTCTCAAACATCACGTCCGTGATATCTTCATTCAATAGCCGTATCGACTGGAGAATAGGGAGAGGCGTTTCCCTCACATATGACTGGTGCACGAAATCGGAACAAAAGTACATGCGTCTCGTTGATTCCTCGAATTCCGGTATGAACGACACCTCCAACAATATATGCACACTCCCATGATCCATCCAACGTAAAGCGTTTGGGCAGCCGCACTTTGAAATTGCCACCTACGTTATTTGCAAACGTTGACAGTGAGTCTTCGCTAATAATAAATAAACAAAACTGGTCCATAGTATTCATTTTAGTTTAACCTTTAGTCTCTCTCTTATAGCTTTATTCAACCCAACTCCGTAGTTAAGAAATAAACGTAAATGGATTGCTGAACGTCCAGTGGCAAATAATTCCATTCTCAAACTCTTAATCAGAACCTGCATTAAGAGCTGTATTGAACAATTGTTAGAAATTGATAGTTGAGTCAAAAAGTAGTTTAAAATAGATAGCATTATATTCTTATTTTAGAAATTATGTATAAATGTTATAAATTTAAATGTTCATTATTAGATTTTTTGAAAAAAAGAGATAAGTTTTATAGAGCTTTTAAAGACACTGTTATAATGATGAATGATATTTTCGAAACTTTTAAAATTAATAATTTTAATAAACAGAAAGCGAAATCACTTCCTTTTTCGATTTTTTTTTAAATAAAAAAAATAAAACACTTTCGTTTTCCGTTTTGTGTTTTTAACATTTTTAAAACGAATAACGAATTTACGCAAATATACACGGAACCTTCGGGTTGGCACATGTCTGTCTGTCTGTCTCTCTCTCTCTCTTTCTGTCTGTCTGTCTGTCTGTCCATCAGGCCGGCACATCAATTGTCTCCAATTGTGTTCTTCGTGCTTAAAGATATTGATTTGATATTTGGTGTATAGTTTCACCATGACTAGTACATATCAAGTTCAAATGTTGTTTCGGTCTGGTAATTTTGTGCTAAGTTATGGTCCTAGGACTTCACAAAAATGCAAGCCAATAATCATTTTTCCGCCTTTTTTTGCCCTCGGCTGGCGTCACTTGAACAGTTCTAGAGATATGTTCCCTTTACAAATGGAAAAAATGCAAAATGTTTAGTTATCGTTCACTAACTTAATATTGTTTCACCCAAATGTTAAGAAACTTATACACAATGCTTATTGCCACAAAATGCAGGTCAATTATGAATTTTAGTGGGGTCACTTACATAATTCTCGAGAAATAACCCTTTATAAATGAAAATAAATGCAAAAGTTTCAGTTTCAGTTTTCTTATTTGAGTTGCCTCAACCAAATGTTATGAAGCTTAAACACAATGCTTATTACTAAAAACGCACAGATTATCGAGTTATACCCCTTTATAAATAAAAACATGCACAATATTAAGTTTACGTTCTGTAACTCAAGTTTGTTTAACCAAACATTATGAAACCTATACACAATACATACTATTACAATACTCCAATCAAGAACAGATTTTGGTAGCGTCACTTTTATCATTCTTGAATTATGTCCCTTTATTATGTTGAATGAAAGTATAATCTGTGTCCATGGGGACACATTCTCCATTTTTTTCATCTTGCTATTTAAACATTAACGGTACCAATTGTTCTGCACCAGATGCCCATTGACAATACATGTCTCTTCAGTGATGCTCGTGGCCAAAATATGTCAAATACAAAGCTTATATAAAAGATGAATAGCTTTATAATCGAAAAGTTCAAAAAAGTATAGCCAAATCCGCGAAAGGAATCAGAGCTATGCATGAGGGAGAGACATTCCTTAATTTTTGATATTTTTCAACATTTTGTAACAGCAAATCTAATAACACAAAACATCCGTATTTTCATGCCAGTACCGGAGTACTGAATACTGGGCTGATGATACCTTCTGGAGACTAACAGTCCACCAGCAGAGGCATCGACCCACTGGTAGTAATAACGTTAACGGTACCAATTTTTCTGCAACAGATGCGCATTTCGACATAATATGTCTCTTTAATTAGTGATGCTTGTGGCCAAAGTATGCAAAATCCAAAGCTTATATAAAAGGTTAAGAGCTATATAATCCAAAAGTTCCAAAAAGTATAGCCAAATCCTTGAAAGGAATCAGAGCTTTGCATGAGGGAGATACATTCCTTAATTTTTGATATTTTTTAACATTTTGTAACAGCAAATTGAATAACACAAACAAATCCGTATTTTTATGCCAGTACAGGAGTACTGACTACTGGCTACTTGGCTGGTTATACCCTTGGGGTCTAACAGTCCACCAGCAGGTATCAATGTTTCTGCACCAGATGCGCATTTCGACAATACATGTCTCTTCAGTGATGCTCTTGGCCAAAATATGTAAAATTCAAAGCTTATATAATAGACGAAGAGCTATATAATCCAAAAGTTCCAAAAAGTATAGCCAAATCCTTGAAAGTTTCACAATTACAAGATACAGATTAAGTTCAAATTTGTTTCGGTTTTGGTCCTTCGACTTCACTCAAACAATCAGTTTTTCCACACATTTTTTGTATGCCTTAACAAAACTTGTATGCCTGAACATGTTGATAATTGTTATAAAATTAACACCATGACAAGTTATAGATCAAGTTTGCATTTTGTTCAATTGATTTTTAACAGGTAGGGGACTATGTGTTGCCATGCAATACTTAAGAATGTTTGTTATTGATGGAGAAGACAAAGCATTTGTTTTAGCAATTCATCCACATTTGTCGGTCCACATTTCCAGTTGTTCAAAAGATGATTAAAGTTTGTGTTGGTCTTAATCAGTTTTAAAAGTTCTGTATGATAGGCAATCGCCTGCAAAAAGTCCAACTGATGATGTAACGCTGACTGGCAGGTCATTTATGTTTTCAAATGTTATAAAGATAGCCACCAGCAATGCAAGTACAAGATATCAATTCATACTACCAAATGAATAAAATAGAGTAAAGCAGCATTTCGTCAAAATATAATCATTAAATGCTAAAAAGTAAAATCACAAAAATACTGAACTCCGAGGAAAAATTTAATCGGAGAGTTCCTAGTCACATGGTAATTTAAAGTGTAGACATGTCGTCTAAAAATTCAATATTTATGACCCCGCCGTATTTGTCAGGGCATCAAGTTTAAGCTTTGTCCGTCTGTACGTACTGACATCCCAAAGTTGGTTTTCATTCTTCAACCTGTTTGCCACTACCAAATGTTATAAAATAAAAGAGGACGAAAGATACCAAAGGGACAGTCAAACTCATAAATCTAAAACAAACTGACAACGCCATGGCTAAAGTTGAAAAAGACAAACAGAAAAACAATAGTATATATGACATTAATAAATAAACTGATAAACTGACAAATAAACTGATCATAGATACCAGAATTGAAATATAAAAATAAAAAAGGCCAAATTAAGTACGAAGCTGAAGAGAATTGAGGACCAAAAATTCCTAAAGGTTTTGCCAAATACAGCTAATGGTAATCTACTCCTGAGGTAGAAAAGCTTTAGTATTTCATAAATTCAAAATTTTTGTTAACAGTGATTTATAATTGTAAAAATATCAATGTTAACTAAAGTCAACACAGTATCACAAAAAAACAGATTATGTTTGAATTTTGGTGGTGTCACTTTAACCGTTCTAGAGTTATCCCCCTTTTAAATGGAAAATGCTGAATTTTAAGTTACTCTTCTCTTTATTTTCTTTGCCTCAACTAATTGTTATGAAACTTCTACACAATGATTATAACCACACAACACAGATCCAGTTCTAATTTTTGTGTTGTCACTTTGACCGTTCTAGAGTTATGCCCCTTTATAAATTATAAATTTATATTATAAAAAATGCTAATATTTTAGTTTCTGTTCTCTTACATTAGATTTTCTAAACCAAATCTTATTAAACTTATACGCAATACTTATCACCACACAACTCAGATCAAGTACAAATTTGGTAGGGCGACTTTTACCGTTCTTCCTTTATTTATGTTCCTTAATAACTTTATGATATACAAGAGGGGGTATCATCTGTGTACCATTGACACATTCCCCATTAATGTTTGTAAATGATACATAATAGTACTGTTTATTTCTTATTTGTGTTTGTTTATAGAAGCAATCCGATTTTTAGCTCACCTGGCCCGAAGGGCCAAGTGAGTTTTACTCATCACTTTGAGTCCGTCGTCGTCGTCGTCGTCCGGCGTCGTCTGTTAACTTTTACAAAAATCTTCTCCTCTGAAACTACTTAGTCAAATTTAACCAAACTTGGTCACAATCATCATAAGGGTATCTAGTTTTAAAAAAATGTGTCCGTTGATTCGGCCATCCAGCCAAGATGGCCCCATGGCGAAAAATAGAACATAGGGGTAAAATGTAGATTTTGGCTCGTATCTCTGAAACCAAAGCATTTAGAGCATTTAGAGTTTAATTGTTTATCAGGTCAAGATCTATCTGCCCTGAAATTTTCAGATTAATTGAACAACTGGTTGTTAGGTTGCTTTCCCTGAATTGGTAATTCTAAGGAAATTTTGCCGTTTTTTGTTATTATCTTAAATATTATTATAGATAGAGATAAACTGTAAACAGCAAAATGTTCAGCAAAATAAGATTAACAAATAAGGCAACAGGAACAAAATGGTCAGTTGACCTCTTTAGGAGTTTTGCCCTTTATAGTTAATTTTTAACCATTTTTCCTAAATCTTAGTTATCGTTTACAAAAATCTTGGCCTATGAAACTACTGGGCCAAATTAAACCAAACTTTGCCACAATCATCATTGGGGTATGTTATTTAAAAATTGTGTCCTATGACCAACAAAGATAGCAAGATGGCCGCCATGGCTTAACATAGAACATAGGGACAAAATGCAGTTTTTGGCTTATAACTCAAAAACCAAAGCATTTAGAGAAAATATGACGAAGTAAAATTGTCAATCAGGCTAAGATCTATCTGCCCTGAATTTTTAAGATGAATTGGACAACTGGTTGTTAGGTTGCTGCCCCTGATTTGGTAATTTTAAGGAAATTTTGCCGTTTTTTGTTATTATCTTGAATATTATTATAGATAGAGATAAACTGTAAACAGCAAAAATGTTTCGCAAAGTGAGACTTACAAATAAGTCAACAGAACCAAAATGGTCAGTTGACCCCTTTAGGAGTCATTGCCCTTTATAGTCAATTTTAAACCATTTTTCGTAAATCTTAGTTGTCTTTCACAAAAAGCTTCTTCTCTGAAACTCCTGGGCCAAATTAAACCAAACTAGGCCACACTCATCATTGGGGTATCTACTTTAAAAAATGTCCAGTGACCCAGCCAACTAACCAAGATGGCTGCCATGGCTAAACATAGAACATATAGGTAAAATGCAGTTTTTGGCTTATTACTCAAAAACAAAAGCATTTAGAGCAAATCTGATAGGGGTTGATATTGTTTATCAGGTCGAGATCTATCTGCCCTAAAATTTTCAGATGAATTGGACAACTGGTTATTAGGTTGCTTCCCTGAATTTTTGTTATCTTGAATATTATTAGAGATAGAGATAAACTGTAAACAGCAATAGTTTACAGCAAAGTAAGACCTAAAAAAAAGTCAATTGATCCCCTAAGGAGTTATTGCACTTTATAGTCAATTTTTAACAGTTATCATAAAATTTGTAAATTTTTACTTACATTTTCCACTGAAACTACTGGGCCAATCATTATAGATAGGAATAATTTTACGCAGCAAGAATGTTCAGTAAAGTAAGATCTTCAAACACATCACCATCACTAAAACACAATTTTGTCATGAATCCATCCGAGTCGTTGTTGAATATTCACATAGACAAAGGTGAGCGACACAGGCTCTTTAGAACCTCTAATTTTCATTTTATAGTAACAAAATCTTATCTTATATTATCTCAATATTCAGCACTTTCGTCTCTTTCTTAAAAACCCAACATCAAGTAATTCCCTCGCATGTTGGTTTTATTTTGATGACAGGAACGTACGTTAACGATATATCACCTAGTAAGTTACCTATTTGTCTATCCTGTTACCAAGAGCAGTATTGCATCTGTTTATAGTTTATTGCGAATATTAATACGTTGTAACCTTCAAATAAAATCAAACAGCCAAACATTACATTATTTGTAAAACTGTATGTAATTATAAACTTTTTTAAAGACGTTTCCGTCAGATATTGTCTATCCTTTACTGTAACGATATTACCCATAGTTAAGAATAAAGTTAACAGGATTGACAAATTTCTTCATTTAAGAATGATGTTGTGAAATAACTACTCCCTTTGAAGAAGTGATGATATTTTGCTGCTATAATTTTGGTTTCTTACACGAAATTGCACATTTCACAAGTATTATACTGGTTTAATTGATATATATATTGGTAACAGCATAGACATTACAAAATGGTACCCACTAAATTTGTTTTTCTCTACACTTTTATGTAGGAGACATGACGTGTTAAATTTTTAGAATTTTATCAATAAATAATCGTAATCATCATAAATTTGCTAATCCTTATTTTGTGAAACATTTTCGCAAAATCTATATTGTTCGTGTCGGCAAAACACAGTGAGGTAAACAAGCGCATGAATTATCGCCAGATTTTTTAAAGTCTTTTACAATGCAAAAAGCAGTATGAAAAATTTGAGTTTAAATATTGCACACGAAGTTTGAATATTTTGCCTATTAACACAAATAACGTTTGAATGTCAGAAAGATGTTTTTTTTCTCTTTTTTTTTTAGGATTTCTTACATGTTTGATGTATGGACGATCAAGGAACAGAATTAGTTACAAACTGATCCTTATGTTAGACCGTTGTGTTAAAAGTGCATTTAAAGATTTTATTAGTTGGAACTTTCAAATGGTTCAACGAGTTGAAGGATAACAGAAATGTCAACGGAAAAAGAAAATTTCTATAGAATTTCTACGTTGATTGTAGATGATGCAAAAGAGGCATTTAATGAATTGTTAGATTTACATCTATCTAACGAAAGAATAACTTTTCTAGAATTTTTAGAAAAACATCACCATGAAATATATCATCTTTGTTATAACAAAACGCCTTGCTGTATTTGTCATCAAAATGCACATGGAGCAACAACAAATTGTCCACCATATCGAATTATGTATCCAGACCAGTTAAACTTGTTGTTTGATATTACAAGTGCAAAGCAACCTGGACACAATCCATACAGCAAGTCTAAACATTGTTGCCTTCCAGTTAATGGAAATATAAAACAAGAAGACTTGGACCTTACTCTTACAAGATGCCTTCTAGTTAATTTTACTAATGTTATACCAGTCGGGTCTAATGAAAGGCAAGCTGTTGAAGGGTTGGTCAAGCTGAGAAATGTTACATTTGGACATGCAAGTCGGGGAGTCATTCCTCGTCTAGAATATGATAAGAATCGGCAACAAATCGAAAATTGTATACTGACTATAGCACAGAGATGTGGAAATAAAGATAAAGTACGCCAGAAATTGGAAGATGCGAGAAATAGACCTTTAGATGTGAGGGTTTACCATCAGTTGATAAGCTATTTGCCGATGTCAAAAGAGAGCGATGATGACTTGAATAAGGTAAATTAGAAACTTTTCTAAAATATTTCCGTAAAACTCAATAATTCAGGTATTTAAAAAAATAAAATGCCAAGATTTGTTTTGTCGTCAGAGTGTTACTCTGATGCATAGAACCAAATTTTGAAACGCCGAAGTCTTATCATTTAGATTATACTAAATACTAAATGCATGTAATGTACCTTGTTTTTCAATTGTTTCATTATGTTTTTATGCCAACGCCGTAGCGAAGGGGGCATTTAGTTTTACCCTTGTCCGTCTGTACGTCCGAATGTCCTACAATTGATTTCCCTTGTATAACTTAAGTTAGCTCAACCAAATGTTATGAAACATATACACAATGATTAAAACCACATATCAAATACATGAACCTTGTTTTTCAATTCACTTCAGTATGTTTTTATGTGGGTTTTTTCCTGAGTTAAGCCACTTTATAAGCATGATTTTTGCTGAATTTTTTCGTGTAAGTTTTTTAACTTTAGTTTGCTTCAAATGAATAAACTGAAACTTATTCACAATGCTTACTACCACATAATTCAGCTCCAGTTTGAAATGGAGTGGCGTCACTTTTACTGTTCTTTAGTTATGTTCGAACATAAACATTGCTGAACTTGTCTGTCCTCTAACATGTTTTTTAAATTAATTACTAATACTATACTTTTAGAATGCTACCTTTAGTATACAGTCAATTTTCTATTCATATTTAGATATATCTACCTGAGTCTGCAAAGACTCGCTTCGACATTATCTTGTGATCATTAAGTTTATTTGCGTGATGAGACAAGTTACTCTAGAAAAACAGTTATGGAATCTTCTTCCAAGTTATCATAAATTTCGTTAAAGATTGTATTCTGGTAATCAGCTAAAGAGTTTTTGTCTACTTTTAATATGAGGTACAATAGGTGGATAACACATGCTTTCAATCTGCTGTCAAGAATACTATGTTTCAAGTTGTGGTATGCATCATATAATCTCCAACCGCATTTATCCTGCTACTTGTAAAATCATGTGTTGCTTTAATATTGTGTATACAATTATGTCAGAACTCAAATTGAGCAAACATGCTGTCTTAATTTATCTGCATTACTCGACCCCTAAAGACAAATACATGAAAGAAGTGCAACACCCCTAACAGAAACTCACAAACGCACAAATACAAAAACAGCACAATACAGCCACAATTTTATCCCAGAAACTTTATAACTAGTAAAGTTCGGAACCTACTTGAAGTTAAACATTGAACAAAGGAGAATGTTCGATAAGGTCCGAAAATGGCCTCCTTTTTTAGCGTAAATTTCAAATTCGGATTTATTAACCAATATCGCGATTAAATATTGCTAATATATTTACTAGATAGGATATAAGCCATTTTGTTGAAAATTTTACGTTTCTGCGTTTCATTGTGACGTCACAAGTTGAACTCATATTGATTTTTCACGACAAAATCATTGAAAATGGGTATATTTCCATAGATTATTGGACAGGAAACATAGAGCGCATACGTCGACAACAAAGATCTTTTAAAATAATGTTTGTGAAGACATTTCACATGTCTTATTTGAATATTAAGCTTGTCGACGCCTGCGCTCTATGTTTCCTGGTCCTTTATTTGGTTGAAATCCAGCTGATTTTGTCATGCAAATCAATGGCAGTGTCATAATAGATTTGGAATTGCAACATATCCAGAACAATAACAAAACTAAAACAGTCACTTAACAAAGCTGGAACTGGAACAGTTGTCTCACCGCCTAATGAAGAATTTCCAGATTGCCATCTCTGTACTCTTGCTTCAGTTTATAAGTAAATGATTGTGGTATTGCCAATAGTTGCAGTTGATCATAAAGGTCACGATCATAAATAATGTTATAAAATTCTTGGAATCCTTCAACGACACTTAAACATACAATTCCATTATCCTTCCTTAAGAGTATGGATAACTTCTTTTCCAACAAATAATGGAACATCTCTAGCAACTTTCTCCTCAGATGGACCTTCAGTGACATCCACTTTTAAATTCATTACATTTCTCTTCAGTTTCTCGAGTGATAACGCTATACCTTTCTCGGAGTCAAGAATCCACTACAACTTGTTTCAGGACTTTCTGCCTGAATTTTATTTGAGATATCAAGGCTTTCTTTTTTTTCTCCGTTACCGATGTTATTTCATTCAGTATATCATCAACTTCATCTGGTCTTGGCCACAAACCATAGTAAGTTACATCACTTGTATGTTTAGTTTTAAGTTTTTATTGCAGCTTTCTGTCCAAGGCAAATGTTTTTCTCTTGATTTTTCTTTCAGTCGCTCCTGATATTTTGTCCTTATTGGCCTTCCTTCCTCAATATTATCTTCCAACATTTTGTTCCTTTAATCAACAGGAAAACGCCTTGTACCAATCTGAAGTTTTATTAAAAACAAACATCAGGAAGGCCTCGTTACAAATTGTTGATGCGTTTAGCCTGTATCACAAGACGAAGTCAAGTAGTTTTTGTTGTGAGGTATTACTGACTTTGTTTGATCTATGATGTCTTCTGTAGGACTGAAGTAAGCTCCCCCTGCAAATGCACATGCCTTGTCATCTATTACATCATTGGCTTGCACTAGCTTTTCCAACATATTGTCCTTTTCTACAAGTTCCTTTGTTAAAATAAATTCTTAGCCAGTATTGCAATCCATGGAGTCCTTACTCATTTTGTCTAAATATGATAACAGTGAAAGGTAGTTAGTATTCATATCCAACACATGCATGTTACTTTCTATGAGCCTCCATAATGGTGCAGTTATCATTTATGAAATCAGACCAAGTACTTTACAACAAGCCAATATATACTGTTTTTTTTAACAAGTTGTAAGGTTAGCTTATAAAGTTTATTGTAAGCTCCGTGTACAATTTCAAAAAATGCTTTAATTCTTTCGTGCTGATAGAAGGAAATTTGTCTCATAAGAAAGATTATATTGAACCTGTTTCCCTAAAATCTACAAACATGACATTTTCATTTTCTCTTTGACAATATGTTTTAAATGCGCGATAGAATTATCAACTCCTTGTCCAAAACATTTTCCACAGAAACGTCAGAAAGATATTGTTTTTGCATCAAAGGCATATATTTGTATATCAGGTCTGTCCTCATCATCAAATCTTTCTGGAATAACTGGTTCTTTGTCTTGCATCCTTTCCAATTGTAAAATTATAGGCGACAAACATTCTGAAAAATTAACCAATAAATGGAGAACACAAAAAAAATTATACTTTAACTGTAGAGGTTTGTTCTCCAATTGTCAATTCATTCCAATTTTGTAAAAATGTAAATGTAGGCATCATTTCTGTTCGATAATATTGTAAAAGGTCTGTGAATGCTATATTTGTCTGGGTCCTGTCCGACCTAAAATTTCTGATGTTTGAAAGTATTCTATGCCCATGTGATGTTATTTCATTGTTTCTTTACGTTTCACAATCGTAGAAATGGAAGCCATTGTAGTGATGACGCGCTGCCAATTTTGCCTTTGAAAACCTGAACAAATATCCACATAGTACTATTCGATCCTTCTATGTCAGTTGTATTTTAAAAAAACTAAATTATCTTGTCTGCATTTGTTCAACTTAAAACTATTGTCTGAACGGTTGTCAGGTGGAATTTTCGGAAATTCATAAACATTTTAAACAAATTTTATTAAATATTTCGTGGAAGAGCGGACTAAAAATGTTCAGTGATTAAAGACTATAAACCATAGTTATCACACACAAAGATATGCATTTTCACTATCCAACTTGAAAGACTGTCGACGAGTACTTTTAGTACACAAATAGCTATTCGAACACACCTACTCTGTTTTTGTTATTCATAAGATAGGTATTTCACAAGACCCTTATATTTTATCTTTTAACACTGTGATTTGTTTATGTAATAAAGTCAAGCTGTAGCTTTGATATATAAAAAAGATAGAATCTGAAGCGAGATTATATTAAATATTCTTGCTTTGTACGTTTTCAAGACAAAATATGCAACCCAAACATGCCCTTAAATAAAAAGGAGCACTCGGTTTTCTCTTTTCGATACAATTGTTACCCATTTTTTGGATTTTTTTTAATGAGTCACATAATGGAAGGGCAGACACGAAAATTACTGAACCAATAGATTGATATGTTCTCCGTCCATGGTATTTTTTTTAAAACATCGGAGGTTATGCATTTTCTACATCCAGCTTGATAGATACCCTAGTCGTCGACTTGATATCTAATTGTTTTGCTTAACTATATAATCATATTTGAAAAAAAAAATAACACATCTTAACTTTTAAAGATTGTGTTACTATAGCAAACATTACAGTAAGCATTCATCGCCTTCTTTAACAAAGAGCTTCGATTCTTCGAATGAACACATCAATTCAATCGTGGAATCATCATTTTAATTCAAATAAACTAACCACAGTGTGTAAAATATTCAATAATCAACAAGGGTACACCCTATTTGTTTCGTTATATTGTTTACTAGAGGACGCACTGGATTTCAAACGCTAAAATTGCTTGTTTATATTCTGATTCTTTTCAATGACTGTTGTTGGCGTACCATGAATTATTGGCAACGAGTTGAAAAAAAGAGACTCATTTATAACAATTATTGTTTGTGTTAGTAAGTTTGTTTAAGTCGGGCACCGTCACTAACAGGAACCATTTTCCTTCATCTTTGTACTATCAATGCAAGTTATACAACCCTACTATTTTTCATTCTTGAGTAAAACCTCTAATTACAATGACGAATTATCATGCAGCTGTACATTTCATGTTCGACAAAACGGTTTAAGAAACGATTATGTTTCTAGTATCTAATATAATGATTGAATGACAAAAACAAATATGCTACATTTCCCAAGTTAAAGAATTAAATGTCATCTCCATTGTAGATAATGACTTATACCAGAGAGGAGGAGGAACCTGATAATGACATCTTAGGTATACCAGCTTATATTTCATTTAAAAACAATTATAACTTTACTAAAAACAAAATTATTTAACAATTGAAGATGCCGAAATCTAATCTGTATGATGAATCAAGCAACTCCACAGTTTGCTAGAGCGAACAATAAACCGTTTTTATTTAAGTATTAGAAAACATTATTGAAAAATACAACTTCATAACGTACACATTTGAAAAAAAACCAAGTTGTGAGAATGCAGTAAATTCTTAACAAATAGTTTAACATTTTATCAACAGGTCATGGAAAAATTCGTAAAAGGTCACTTGAAAGTACAATTATTCAGGAAAGATATCAATGCATAGCTGGCAGTGTTTCAAGATCGAGTAGAACTGGTAATCAGTGTTTAATGCCTGGTTATGATAGACAATCAACATCTACCTCAAACAAAATAAGAGGTGGAGAGACAAAAACAGATGAAAGAAAAGGTAGGTTTTTTTTAAAACCTTTAACGTATAAAAGTTAAGAAATATGAATAATATGTATGCGGATGTGTATCGAAAATATGCTAGTTTGTCGTTGTTTGTGTGTGTATGGGTGAAAAGGGGGGAAGGGACAGGTTACCTAGGCAATAGTGAATACATTGGATTGAACGAACTGTTTATCATTCTAGTGAAACTTTGCTTCCTGCATAATCTGCACAATCCTGCAATTCGACCATTATCAAGTCAATCAACAGGAAAAAACCTTAACATGTCTTTTAATAGTTTTATCCATGGGAGTCACCTATTCCCGATTGTGACATGATTGACTGTGGGTTTGCATTGCGATTGCTGTCAAAAAACAATATTGACCGAAGCAATGCCTACAAGGTATACCAGCTTATATTTCATTTAAAATCATAAATATCAAGAGATTGGCAAGGTGATCATACATAGTTTTAAAGTAACGGGATTTTGATATGGTTGACAATAAGACAATGATATATTAGAGTAAAAATGTAGTTAGTGTAAGCATCTATACGCCAACAAGCAACATTAAATAATAAACTACTACCCACACTGTTTAGTCAGCTATATAAACACACGACTCATACCATATCTACTGATACCAATTACAAAATGAAACAATCAAAGAATAGATTGATTGATTGATTGTTGGTTGCTTAACGTCCAGTGGCAAATATTTCATGCATATTCAGGACGGGAACAAGTTAACAATAAATACTTTAGGTAGGTTTAATCAATAAAGACCATTAAGAATGATGGTCGGGGAAATTTTGACTGCCACTTGAAAATGAGGGTATATTGGATAGGGACAGAAATTTTGCCTTGCAACAGACCACCTTCGGACCCCTCAAAGAGTTGTTGCAAGGGTTCTTAACGTGCATAGAGCGTGGCACTCTCTTTACACGAGGCATCGGATTTAACGTCCCCCTTTTGACCGGACGTGACTGCGAATTTGATACATCCCACACAGCCAAACGAACGGCCCACTTCAGCAAGCGTTTTACTGCCAGTCGGAAGAAGACCAAGTGACCATATTTGTATACCCAAATCACCCTTGGAGTGTAGGCACAAGTTAAAAAAAGAGACACTGAAAAGCCTGTGTCGATCACCTGTATCTACTTCGGTTTGAAAATCCTTTAAAATAAGGTTAAAATCCTACTTAAAATTTTGGATTTGTTTAATTCTATTTGGCACAGTAGATTATGTGGAGAAGACTTTGTAAAAGATTGCAAAAATTTATAAAAACATTGTGAAAAAAAAGACTTTAAACTCCTTATTGGATCAATTGATACTTTTGATCAATTGACTTATTTGAAGATATTATTTTGCTAAACATTTGTGTGATGTGTACAGTTCATCTCTATCTATTTCAATATTCAAAATAGTAACCCAAAACTGCAAACCTCTGAAAGTTCTACTTTTGTCTTGTTTCAAAAGCCAACTGCTCAATTACTTATCCGATGCAGCTGGGTAAATTTACAATTTGAGTGCTGTTGTTTTAACAATAATTTGTTTATTATTGTATTTTTGTGTGTGTGTGTGTGCGTTTTTTATAATTGCATTTAGTGTACAAAAAAATATGAAAACTTGACATTCGTGTCGTCATTTACCAAACAATGACGTCATTCACTAAATGGCGTAACGCTCTAATTACCGTTCTATTGGACCTATTTTGAGGAAAAATTTTCTTGAGCTTTTATAAATAAAAAATGACTTTATCATATGTAAAAAAAAAAGGAGAAAAAAAGAAGGGATGTGATAAAGGGTATGCGATAAAGAGTGTTCATCAAAGTTGTGCGATATGGATTAAACAGCAGGCTATTATCAAATATACCAAACTACTGTATTTACCACTAAACATATGATAAATAGTTATACAAGGAGGAGCGATTCCCTATTACAAAATCATTAATTGTAATCAAAGATACCAGGTTTATAATTCAATACGTCAGGCTAGCCTTTCGTTAACATACAACTCACCAGTGACGCTAAGATCAAAATATTTCAAAGCACAATTTGCATATCAAATTGATATCATTTTCATCATTCCAGATTTGCTTAAATAGCTGACTGAAAAGTCCTCTTTAATCAAATGCGCTTCTGGCAAAAGAAAGATATTGCTGTGCATGTTATTTATACGCTCTTGTTTAACAGGAAAAAGGTATACAGACTTATTAGGTACATTTATGTTTGTATTCAAAGTAATTTGTTAAAATAGATATAGTTCTATTCAATTTCTCTGTTTGAACCACTTCTAATGTAATATATAAAAAGCAATTACATGTAAAAGTGATTAAACAAGGCTTGAATACGAAATAGACTATTACTTGGTAACATAAGTAAGTTAAACATGGTCTGGAAATAACTCGTTTTCTTGTTTCATACTTCTTCATATTTGATGTGGCCGTCCAACTGTTGTGAATAGACTTTTACGGATATGCACGTGACTTCTATAGACTATACGTGCGTCTGGCATACCAGATTTTTAGTCTGATAATTGTTTTTGGCATTTTTGCATCTACTTAATTTTTTTTTAAAAAACAGTCAAAATTGAATTTAAATTTCTTTCAATAAACATAACATGTAGTGGAACTAGCTATAAAAAATATATGATCAAACATACTTTTCTCATCTCTCAGTGTGCCACGTACTGAACGTGTAAGGTGATTGTTATTTATGAAGAAATAACTGATCAGCAGTCTAATGTTTCTGGTACCATATTTATCATTGTTTATCGTTAGTTACTGTTTGCATGTTAAATTTGTTGTCATGATCATACCTGTGTTCTAGATATTATTCAAAGGAAAGAGGAATGCCGTTCATGCAGACAAAAACTCATAAGAAATTGGAAAACTGTGAAAAAGTATGTATATCCTGTTGATTTGCTAGAACAACTTTGTAAAAGAAACTTACTTCAACGAGAACACTTTGGGGATCTTAATAGTATGGATAGATCCCTAGCACTAGACAAAGTCTTAATATCGTGTTACCGGAACATTTTCACAAAGACACATTTTGACATATTGAAAGCAGCTGTTCATGATGTTAATTCTGGTGCTAATATTGAATGGGATGCCAGCATTGATGACACATGTACAGTGCCTTATGAAGATATCAACATTCCTGGTACGTTTTGACTGTTATATGTTAGCGCTGTTTAAAGACACACTTTCGATTATTTAGTCCAACAATATGCTACCTCTTTTAATTATTCTATTTTCAGGGAGCACGTTTTTAATCTGTTTTATTATTTGCTTTTTTGGAAAACATATATTAATATTAGGCATTAGGCAGGTAGTCAAGCATTGTCATGATTGTTTATTAATAAACGTGAAATTTTGAAAATATGTTCTGAAACTGACTATTTAGCCGATTATAAATAGGAGCATGACAGTCCATCGTCAGTGGTATCGACCTAATAAACGAAGGTGACGACAGATTTTAAATTTCAATTGTCCGACATTCATAAAATACTCAAAATTCACAATTCTATCTTATTTGTAGTTATATATATAACAAACATTATCAGAAAAAATAAAAACGCGAAAATACTGGACTCCGAGGAAAATTCAAAATGTAAGGTCCCTAATCAAATGAAAAAATCAAAAGCCCAAACACATCAAACGAATGAATACAACTGTCATATACCTTACTTGGTACAGGAACCCTAATTTCTGGCAATTTGGATTGAAATGATTTCCTTGTGGTTTTTTTATTTACAGAAAATGTTGTCTCATCAAACGATGGATTCAAACGAACGTTAACACGAACTGTAAAGGGAAAGGTTGCCATCGACATCAAGGATGATTTTCTCGTTCACTCAATTATAACAATTGATGAACATGAAAAAGTATCCAACGATCTTAGAGAACGTGCAGTGTCTGATACTTTTATACAGTTGATTTTTGATAGATCTAGTACGCGTTCATTAGATTGTTTGGCACATAGTTTACAACAATTCAACGAGAAACAGAAAATAAAGCAAAGTAATATTAAGGCTCTGGTGGATATGTTACGTGGAACAAGCAAACCATCAGGTAAAGTTATAGTTAGCAGTATATGTTATTCTAAGTTACAAGGAAAATGATTGATAAGATGGTATTGTCAAATATTTCATACATTGACTAGTTTTAATACGGAAATTATTTCAACTCAGTGGTTTGATTACAGAATAAACTACGCACATTGTATTGGCTATTTCGAAATGAAAATATTACCTGTTATGTACATGTTTACAAGATAATCGCCCGATAACTCCATTTTGTCTTTTGTGTTGGTCTTTCCACTTGATATAGTGATATATTTTTGTCGGTGACATTTAAATACCTTTCATATTACAGACTTATCAAGTACAAGAAGCTCAATAGAAATGGTACAGTGCAGCTTTAATCAAACAATAGAAGGTGAGTAATAGCATTTATAAAAAGTAAAATCTCAAAAATACTGAACTCAGAGGAAAATCAAATATGAAAGTTCATAATCACATCGCAAAAATAAATGACAAAACATATAAAAAACGAATGGACAACAACATTCCTGACTTAGGACAGGCATTTTCAAATGAAACAAATGGTGGATTAAACCTGGTTTTATAGCGCTAAACCTCTCACTTTATACGGCAGTCTCATCAAATTACGTTATATTTACGTTCTCCTTCCTCTTGTAAAATTTTCCTTATATCCTACAAAACAGAATAACTTGAAATTTGGTCAGTAGCTTGACATTCATGAGTGGTACTGTGTGAGCACTGTTTTGATTGGCCAGACATCTACTTTCTGTTTGCAGATACTTTGACATCAGAAAAAGCTTGAATGAACATTTCAATTTTCGTAACACTGAAGTACTTCTAAACATAATTTCTTAATATTTAGTACACACCTTAACAGTGGGCAGTTAGAAGGGTTTTATAAGTTGCCATGCACCCACTTTTTGTTCGCCAATACTTTGACTTTTTTCATTTTGACTTTCTACATGATTTTTTATGGAAAAGTAAAAAGAAACTAGCATTATAAATAAACTTTGTGTCACACTATACAGATGATTTACTATTACTAACTAAAGAAATCAAAATTTGGTGACTATATTGAACGCATCTATCCCATCGAACTGGAGAAAAAAAGGATACAACAGATGTAGTAAAGTCTGCCTCACATCTTGTTTTTCATCTAGCAATTGACAATAATGGTCGGTTGAAAACAAAACTTCATGATAAAATCAATGACCTCAGCATCCCAATTGTAAACTTTTCATTTCTAAGTAGCAACATTCCAGCAGAACCTGCATATGGCTTATGCAATTGATACGTTGTATCAGGTCTGTTATTTTGAATCATCATTTCCTTGATATAGAACTGCTATTCACAAGGAAGCTATTAAACAAAGAGTTCCAAATCGTGAAGTTGAAATCATCCCTTCATAAATTCTACAGACACCACCATGTGTTGATTGAGTTTTATGAAATATCTGTTTCACAGATGACAACTGCTATGTTCCAATTATTGAAACCAAATACTGTCCATTTTTCATCGAATGTAACCTTCGGAACTTAATCACCGGGTCTGTACTGGCATGCGCAGCACACGACGGGTGCCACATATGGAGCAAGATTTGCTTACCCTTCCTGATCACATGGGATGTTAAGTGGGGTTCGTGTCGCTCCGTGTTTTGGTGTCTATTTTTTATACCGTTGTTTGTCTTTTCGTCGGTTTCGTTTTTTTTACATGGCGTTGTCAATATGTTTTCAACTTATGATATACAAATTAGATGTGGTTTAATTGCCAATTAGACTAATCCCCCCAAAGAGACCAAATGAAACAAAATAAACAAACATAGGTCACCGTAAGGTCTTCAACATTTTGCAAAGCCTATACCTCACAGTCAGCTAATAAATGATCAAATGACATATCAAATGTGAAATAATTCAAACAAAAAAACTAACAGCCTGATTAATGTTAAAAAAAATAAACGAAAAACAAAAATGATAGAGCAACAAACGACAACCATAGAATAACAGGCTCCTGTCTTGGGAGAGGGACATACGGAATGTGGCGCGGTTAAACATGTTTGCGGCGCCCACCCTTTATATCTTGTGCCTCTATTCTAAATTAAATTAAATATATCGTTACACTTTCATCAAGTACAACTAAACAGAACGACTGCAGTTAAAAGTTTGGCATTGACTACTCATCAATTTTTCATTGGATCTGGAATTGTTATATTCGAACGTCACTGATGAAGACGAACTTTATGTCTGCCGTACAAATATATAAGCCTGGAATCTTTGATAAGTTTTTCGAACGTTGGCTTTTCTGATATTTCTTACCTACATCCTGTTTCCCCCTTGCGATACTTTTAATAACGAATGGTGTGTGTTTGTGTGTTTAGCACGACAAGGAATGCATCCTTAACTTAATAAACTATGTTTATTTCAGGAACTTAATCATGTAAATGTTTTTAATGTTTTTAAATGATAGACATAAACAATGTGCAGAAATATATCAGTATCAAATGATAAATAATAAATGAAATCGTGAAAAGCTATTTTAAAAGGGTTCTTTCAACATTATGTTTTTACGGTAACATATGAGTGTTTAGTGCTTCGGCTACGCGTCGCCTTTTAAGACTGTATTTACGACCGTCAAATCCACATAAACGACAGCAAATTATAAACTACAATAATGCTAATCCTTATGTAACACATTTAACGGCAATTTGGCCTTTGCAGGTAAAATTATTGTTTTTATAAGGGCAAATTATTTTACCGTTTTTGACACAGGAGACCTAACTAGAATAAATGAATTATGATCTCTTCAATCCTTGATCTACAAATATTTAAACATATAAACGGTACTGTTGAAGGTTATCTCAGAAAAGCACTTCTAACACACCAAATTTATATAGCTTTTTTTTTATTTAACGAACAATAGTATGTAACCTTCGATATATATCTGTTTACAGCATCTGCTAATCTTATGATAAAACTGAACCTTACCAATGACGATCAACAAGACCAGTCTACTTTCAATGATAAAGTGGTACAAAATGTTGAAAACATAACTCCAGACTTGATGAAAGTTCTTCGCAGTTATCCAACAGGAGCAGACAAAGGATCTGTTATCATATATTTGAAATCACTAGAAAAGGATCTTGCAAAAAGACTTCAGCGAAGTCTTATCGATGGCAGTTTCGTTGAATTGTTGGACAAATTGTTCAATGATAAGGCATTAAAAACATCATTGTCTAAAGGAAATTACAAGTTAGAAGTTACAATAGAACCTAACGAAGGATCAGTATTCCAAGGTATGAGTACGTAGTAAAATTTACTAGTAATACAGAGATTTCTCATCATTGCTTATACAAATTATAAGTTATACTTTAATGAAACCAATTCGTTTGTAATGGATAAAGTACCAAAAGTATTATACTTTGTTGGATAATTAAAAGATTTGATAAAAAATTATGTTAAGGAAATGTCAAAATCGATATCAAATTAAAGTAATTTGAATTGCAATAAATTTCTAGTTTCATTTATTTTAAATTTGGTATCAAGCTAATAACACTACGTTTTTGGTTTGAACAATATACCGTTTATTCTGTTTTTATTGTTCATTTATAGATGAATCTAAATGTTTGACTGAAAATGAAAAGCGTCCATCATCAAACCTGATATCTGTGAACAGATCCTTTTTGATCGACCAGATTAATGTTATTGCATTATTGGAAGCTTTTGGCAGTTCCAACACGGAGACTATTGCGAAATTCGAAAAGGCCGGAATTAATAAAGCAATTGAAATCACGAAGCAGGCGGAGATGTTTCTTGATGTTGTTGAGAAAGAAGGGCTTCAAGAGACATTTTGTAATATTCTGCAGGAAAAAGAAATGACATATGTTCTTAACAGACTTCAAACGTATCAGAAAGTGTGTTCTGCAGGTATTTATTTTCGCTTGATATAGAAACATCTGCAATTTAGTTTCGTCTTTCTTTGTTGTTTTAAATTCACAATCCCTGTGTAATGATACAATTACAATATGTACTTTGAAAATACTAAATGTTATATCTTGATATTTGAATGGTGCTGTGTTTTAATGTCAACTACGTGTAAGTTGTTTCAGTCCAAAATTTAATAATAGATACCAAAAGTTACTGTAGAGACATGAAATTAAATTAAAAGGAACAGTTTTTATATCAAATGTTTTATTTTTCAGATTATACCAATTTGCGGAGAAATATCATTCACAAATTTGAAAAACTTGTAAATGATATAGATATCGATGACATGAGGGAGACATTTGTTGAAAGAAAAGTGTTTGATATACATACGTTTGATAGATTGGAAGCGCAATTTAAAGACAACAGGGAACAAGCAACAGCAGCACTTCTGATAAAAATATTGAAAGCAGGACATGAAGCAGTAGTGACTTTGGTAGATGGTTTATACATGAACGCCATTGATTCATTGGCCAATGAATTATTTGCGCCGTTTCCTTTGGTAACTTTTGATGAAGAAGGTGAACCTTACATAATACTTAATTATGTAACGCTGTAATCTAGAGATTATATATTAATAATGGGAATCAAGATCAAAACATGCATTAAAGCACGCACATTCCTGATGACTCGATGTATCAGTGCTTTATGGGTGAAAAAACTATTTTTGTTTTGTAATGATTTAAAATTCTATTTTTAACTCTATATAAAGGCAGAAAATACCAAAGACCAAAGGGATGTTCAAAGTCAAAGACAAATGGCCAATAGTAAATACAAAAACATTACAAGAGGACAACACCAGTGTTTAACACACATCAATGGAAACAGAAAACAGAGCAAACCTAGCCATACAAACAGCTAAAATAGTTCTATATAGACATGATAGATGTCAATAAAACATCTTTAAGAATATTCTTAGAAATTTTCAAACAAATTAAACTACTCGAAACTGGAAAGCTAACATTACATTGAAAATATACACAAACGATTCTTAAAAAAAAACTATGGGGGGAAAGCATTTAAATGCCACCAACATGCGTAATGTATATGATAATGAAACTGTAAGGAATAGCGTATTTCAATGTAGTATAAATAAAAAGCGATGCACAGTTTATGGCGACCATACCACTATCATGCAATGCAATGCAATATAAATCAAAACACAACAACAGGTTGATTAAACCTTGATAATATATATAATCGAAGAACGCTCGATTTGTTTTTTGAATCAAGATAATTTTAGCTTTCTCATAGACGTGCCCTGTATCACCATTTTATTATTTAGATCAATGAACAAAGTACAGTGACTTGTTTAACTGTTGTACCTAATTTTAACGTTATTCTGACCATTACGAAGTTCGCTACATTATATAACAGTTACAACAATATCTAGAAATTTTCAAATTATTTATGAACCACATGTCATTCGAATTCTATGGAAGCAAAACTCAATTTTATTACATTAAGCTTGTGTTAATAAGATACAAATGTATAATACTCGTGATTAGGATTTACTTATGTTAGTCTGTATTCAAAAATCATTTATCTTTTAAATTTTAAGTTATTTTTTTCAGATGCTGAAATGGAACTAAAAGAATCTAAAGGCTTGCTGTTTGAGGGAACTTTTCGAGTAATTGTAGAAAAAGGTATGACGAATAACCATTGAAAGATATATATTTCTGAGTAATAAGTTTATGACAACGGTATAACGTTCTCTTGACAAAAGGACCGTTGATGATTTGTTGAACACAGACTGCATTCATATTGGGGACAACGGCTATGGTACTGGCATTATTTTTGAGTGATACATTCAATTGTAAACTGTCAGTTATAATCTATATCAATTTCATTGTTCGTAAAAAAAAATAAGATATCAAGATGACAACAATAAGTTCACTACAAAGTCTTTTAGTCTGATTTGTGCATTCTTGTCGGTTCTAAAAGTCGAGACGTTTTTGTTCTTTTTATTTTCGTCACACATTAAAACTTACAAATGCCAACATTATACACCCTCATTCACAATTTGTTTTATGGTATATTGACACATGAATGCAAAGAAAGTTTAGATTACGACAATGTGATAACAGCAGAACAATTTAAAACAACAAAAAGTTGTCAATGCACAATCATAAACAGATATAGACGCTTTACCAAAAATGTCATTAAAAAACAAAATGATTCAACACACGTACAAATAAACTCATCATAGATACCCAGGACTAAATTTTGTATATACACCAGACGTTTCGTCTACAAAAAACTCATCAGTGACGCTTGAATCCCAAAAAGTTCAAAAGGCCAAATAAAGTACAAAGTTGAAGAGCATTGAGCACCAAAATTAAATGTATCAAGACACAAAACATATAAGCCAACATCTGAAGCAGCATTCTGACAAATTGCTTTGATCAATACCAGTATAAATATTGAATTAAAAAGCACACAGAATACAAAAAAAATTAGATAGAATATAAAAGAAAAAGTAATAAAATTCCAAGCGGGCAATCATAACCCATAGGTCAAAGACAATAAAAAAACCAAAAAAACAATCATACTTATTTCAGGACATTACAACAATAGTGAATACAAAATCAAATTAACCGAACTAGTAAATGCATGCAGTTCATTTACATATAGTACAAATTGATTGAATCGGTTCATGCAAAAAAATACATAATACATAATATGAAATAAAGTAAGTCATAAAACGGCAAATATATGACAAAAAAATAAATGAAAAGACTGAATCTTAAAAAAAACCAAATAAGCTTAAGACTTATTTTAAGCTCAAAACCAGACAAAAAAAAGCAGAATGTAACCAACAACTACTGAATTGCAAGTTCCTGACTTGGGAATGGTGGGTTCAACAGTAATGTAACAACGCTAACACACCACTATAACACATTGTTAAAAACTATTTAGAAAGGTTTATACTCGTCTAATTGACATGAAACAAACACACAAACCTCAATAAATACATAAAGCAACGATCTCCACTTGGGTATGCTCAGTTATTGAAAACTAGTTCAAATATAAAAAAGAAGATGTGGTATGATTGCCAATGAGACAACTGTTCACAAAAGACCGCCAATTTAGAAAAAAATAATAATGTTTTTCAAGACTTTATTTACTTTAATGACCTTTCTAGTTACTTTTTATTTAGATAAAGATAAATGTGCTATGGAAAAGAAAGAAGCAGTAGGGGCGACCTGTTCCAAATGTCTGAAATATAAGGAATTATATGCGAATGAATTGTTGGAAAGAGATAAAGCCAACCCAAAACTCTATGACAAAATATTGGTTCAACAAGAGTATAAACGTTTCCTAAAAGACACAAAGAAAAAAGACATAGAAATTTCAGAAGGTCTGTAGAATATAACACATATTTTAAGCATATCTGGTCTCTTAGATAATTGCGACTGAATTCAAATTTTGAAAGAGTAGTATTATTACTTATTACTCGAAGTCAGGGGCATACATGCAATCCTGCAGTGGCTTTTCAAAGTTAAGATGTCAATATTTCTTGTATTATTTTTGTCAAATCCCTATTGTAAACCACACTCCGAAAGCTCATTGACTATGTATATTATGTTCTTTCAGATAATAGTTTAATTTTGTAGGTTTCGAAATGCTTGTGTCCTGTAGTATCGTTTTGACAAGGTGGCTCGTGCATTATATAGAGAAAGACTAACCAATGAATCCGTCCTAATTTTGGTTTTATGAGTTTTGATTGACAAATATGTTTTGTTGTAAAAAGGTACAATTTTAAACAATTTCTTCACAAAAAATATTGTTGGAGGTTGAAATAACTGTTCATTAAAATTTTGTATACTCCTCTCTAAACTGCTAAAAAGAATTATTGTGTTACTAATAGATTTAAACAGCTTTCAAGATATAATCTATGTAGTAAATTATAATTGTTTATTTAACAGAAAGTTTTAATCCAACCATTCAGAAGGAAAGGGAACACTTTTATCGCCACTCTACAGCTGTAATTGATCTCAGTAAAGATGCATTAGTGATGCTGTTGAGATATGAACTGTCCAGAAACGGTGTCAAATTTGTAGACTTTCTGTCAAAGAACCGACATCACTTTTATCACTGTGTCTATACATCTTGCTGTCGTTGCCAATATTACATACCAGAGAAATTGAAAGACTTGCCTGTCTCTGTTGAGCATTTGGAAATTATACTAAACAGCAAAGGCACAAAACTGAAAGAACATCGACATGGAGTCTTCCCACAGTTGTGTTGTTGCCCTGTCAATAGCAACTTAACAATTGACCAGCTTGACTACGTGCTACTGAAACTTATGCTGACAAGTCTCCAATTGCAATTTTATGTTCAACAAGCTGTTGATACAATTGAAACGTGCAGAAATGAATCCTTTTACAAGGCTGATTCTGCAAGACTAGAATATGTAAAGTATCTAGAGTTTAAAACAGAATTTCAAGATGCTATTCTAACTGTGTGTCGTTATTGCAACACGGAGAATGAAATGGTAGGAAAGATGAAGGCCATAATGTTGAGACCACTGGATATGACTTCCTTGTATAGACGTCAACACAAGATTCTCGATGTAGTCGAAGAGGTATATGTTATCGATTATGAAATTAACCAAGCCTATTATTAGTAAAAAACAGAAATTGAATATTTTCAAATATGTTGATTTTGTTTCCTCGAAATCTTCTTCGGAGACGATTAATGAAGAAGTCCTGCTGCTCATCTCAGTTATTGATATGGCAAAATACCAATATTGTGTCGGTCCTTTGCAAAGTTTTGTGTCATCATTAAATAAATACAAAAAATATCAAATATCATAATGACTTTGAAAACACCGTTGAAAATATACGAATTTTCTAGATAAATGACAAACTCAAATATACAAAGCAAACTAATTTGAATGTAAAGTTTCCTTTAACAAAATTTGACTTTTTCAGATAACGGATGAAAAGATCCGAAAGCAAGTGGAAGACAAAGTGGGAGTGATTGAATTCAAATCATCACTTCCAGAAGAAGAGTGTAGACAATTTTGCGGAAAATATTTTGAACAAAAGAAAGATGAATTGATTGCTTTTCATCGTCAATTAGAAAAAGATAAACCTCGCTGGTGGGGTAAAAGATACTTTCATCGTAAAAGCAAGGAAGGACCTAGACAATCAACTAAAACATAGGAGAGCAATCATTCTGATGTTGATTTTTACTATTTGTGTAAAGAGCAATTCACTAGACAATATATTTGATTAATGCAATTAAATAATATTTTTTTAAAACATTCAAATAAATTCAGGCATCGATTATTTACATTGTTATATAATGGGGCCTTATTTACACCCAATCCTATGCACTGTATCATATGTATGACCAGAATAATTTTTTTTTATTGAATTGGGGATTAGATAATTACAAATACATACATGTTTCATTCTAATTCAATTCATTTGTAACGATAATTTTCATTGGACGTTGACAAATAATTTGAAGGATTATATTCCACGGTCTACCAATCCGCAACTAGGAAAGCCGAAATTTTGATTTCCATCTTTAGGGTATGTCATTTATTTAAAAAAATTCCTAGAAAGTCACATTTTTAGCCTAAAATTCTTATTTTGTCAATATTGAAACCATTCTGAAGTGTACGCAAAGTATAAATTCGTCTAGGGTTGTAAAAGTGTTGACCCGCGCTTTATTCAATATGTAAATCGGTCAACGCTTTTACATCCCCAAAAATTACAACAAGAAGCATTCAATTCGTAAATATATGAATGAAAAATACCATGTTTAACACATTTTGGTTTCAAATGTGCAAATTAAGCGTCGAATAGAGCTTAAGTTTTCTGTCTTACACTATTCGAATATACATAAAGCGTTTGAACTTAGATGTTTTTATAATTGTATTAGTACACTAGTATAATCGCCAATGAAGCATTTATCAACCAAAGCTCAAATGGAAGTTCTTTATAAAATTCTAGACAGCAGTGCGTCCTTCAACAATGATAAAACCCTATCCCGAACAGCTACATTTTGTAGCTATACAATGCAGTGACATGAACATATGAAACAAGTCAATTGGAATAGTTGTGACTTGTAAGGAAATGATTGTCTTAAGCAAGAAGCCTGCATTTCAGCTGTTGGTTGTTGTCTGTCATACTTGGATATCCGTTTATTGTTTTGTATCAAATAAGGACGTTAGTTCAACGTTTTAATTGTTTCACATTTTAACTTTTCGGGGAAATTTATACAAGGATATCGCCGTCCTTACAAAAGGAACAATTGGCTGCATATTGAATCACATGAACTTACCAAAAAAAATTATATAACAAAACTTTCTTACATGTTTGTGAACAGTTATACTGGTAATACTTAACCTTTAGAAGTAATGATTAATCGCGTGGTACCAATATTCTTGAATTCCGAGGATCCCTCAAACCTACAGAAAAAACATTTGTACTATACGATGTTTTTCAACTCCTTTAAAAAAGCAACAGAAATTGAAACCCACGAACAAAAATACTGTCATTGTTGCTATGTATTTACTAAAGTTCAAATGAAGTCGATGGTAGCATTTATATACAATTTTGCAACCTTCAACTGCGAGAAAAAACAATACCGTAATGTATGCTAGGAAAAGATCCGACTGAAAAATATAAAACAACTCAATAGACCACTTTCGAGTTCATCCGTCACCGGCAAAAACTCGTCAATTATGCACGCCTTTATGACGTCATTTACCAGATAGAGGGGGTCTCCTGTATCCCTGCACTATTAACGTTCATCAAGCGCGTCTTAGTGATCGTCTTTGTGCAGGATAAACTAGAACTAATGGTTGCTCTGTAGGTACTTACTGACAATTCCCTAATCACAGCAGTGTTGATTGTAAATTTTGAGAATTCAATTTGCCGAATAATTCTTACAATATAGAATTATAGTTTTCCAACCACTCGCTCAACATAGGAAGGGAAGTGACGACGCCCCTAAAAGCACAAATGACAGTGATAAAGGCGCGTATAATTGACAAGTTTTTTCCGGTGACGGATGAACTCGAAAGTGGTCTATTGAGAGAGCTAACTGCATAATCTATAACAAAAAATACCATTTACCAAAAACAAAACATGACAGACATTAACTAATATACGTACACACATGAGAGTACTCGCATTTACTGACAGCTAGTTCAGAGGCCAATAGCAGCATAAAATATCAATCAGTACATATCCAGCATTAAATGGATTTAGTGTGAAAACGTCATTAAAAATCGGAGAAAAACATGACCCTATGTTATGCCAAGGTAATGTATCGACATATTGTAGAGCCACGAACGTTGCATATGTATATACACAAAACTATTTAGTTTGATTATTATTAACTGGTAACAAGGTCATCTTTTTTATAACATCATAAACAATATCCAAAGAGTATAATGATGAATTAGTAACCTTTTAAAATAAATTTCTTTAAAGCATTGATAAGTTTACCCGGATCGTATGTTTATGTGATTAAAAAAACGTTTCTAAATTCTAAACAGATTTAGAACGTGTTTATAAACTTCTAATTGTCATATGCTGTTTTGTGTTGTTGGGTTTCTGTCTTACATATATCTACGCAAACAAATGACCACATCTACCTGTATTCGAATTTCTAAGATGACTACCTTCGAAAAATTTACAATCTACTTATGGCTGATCAACCTTTATATTTGAAAGTACAGACATGTTTTAAATCAATCTTTGGCGAAAAAAAAAATGAATTCATAATTTCTTAGTTTGACTACTCATGATTTCACATTAGATTAAACGTCTTTTGTGATTTGAGTTGTTTATTGGTTTTCAAGTTATAACTCCTATCAGATGTTAACAGCGGTTGTTAACAGCTAGACTGACATGTTTTGTATGGCTTTGACGACTAGAAAATCAACAAGACTAACTAAATATGAACATTATGACACATTGACGATTTTAACTTCCGTAAACCCTTCCAAAGCACCTTTAGTCACCCATTTTTTGGTGGGGTTTGCGTTATTCGGTAATTAGTTGTTTTGTAGGGTTTCATAAATTGTTAGTTTTTTGTCGTTTTCATTACTGTGATCTGTTTTTGTTTTGTTGTTATGGAATGACCTTTAAGTAGTATCGTCTGCTTCTATAACAAGATGTTTGTTACAAGTTTTATTAACTGCTGCATAGGTCGATGTGATCTATATAGCAAAATACACAAGTATATATACAGAATATAAACAGTGTCAAGGTTTCTATTAATTTAACCATTATAGTCTTAAATTAAAAGATACATGGATGAAGATCTATTAAGTTGACTCTAAGTGACATGTTTTGGCCAACCTGGAAATTGATGTTTGAAGAATACACGTATGTCCAGTGTTTTAACTAATTGTTATTGCTATATGTCACCACCTGGTCTGCATGTAAACATGTTATATGCAACCCAGCGGTCAATTGAACAACCTTTTACAAGGTCATGTTTTTCTTAATAGATATTCCCCTGTATTTATTTTATTCAATTTAATAAACATTTTGAGAATTTATAATCATAAATATAAATACAAATATATACAATATATAATTATATTTATATATTTTAAGCCCATCATATTGTCACACTTCCTTTTAGCTCACCTGGACCAGAGGGCAAGTGAGCTTTTCTCATCACTTGGTGTCTTCGTCCATCGTCGTCCGTCGTTTATAACTTTTACAAAAATCTTCTCTTGGTAAACTACTGAGCCAAATTTAACAAAAATTGAACACAATCATCATTGAGGTATCTAGCTTAAAAGTTGTGTCCGGTGATCCGTCACACCAACCAAGATGGCCGCCATGGCTAAAAATAGAACATAGGGGTAAAATGTATATTTTGGCTAATAACTCTTAAACCAAACCAAAGTATTTTGATGAATCGGACAATAGGTGTTTGGGTTGTTGCCCCTGAATTGGTAATTTTAAGGAAGTTTTGTCAGTTTTCGGTTATTGTCTTGAAAATTATTATAGATAGAGATAAACGGTAACAGCAATAATGTTTAGCAAGTAAGATCTACCAATAAGTGAGCACGATCAAAATGGACAGTTGACCCAAACTTAGCCATAATCATTATTTCGGTATCGAGTTAAAAAAATGTGTGCGGTGACTCGGCTCACCAACCAAGTTGGCTGCCATGGCTAAAAATAGAACATAGAGGTAAAATGTAGAGTTTGGCTTATAACTCTGAAACTAAAGCATTTAAAGCAAATCTTACAAGAAGCTAACTTTTTTATCTAGTAAATGTCTATCTTCCCTGAAATTTTCAGAAGAATTGGACAATTTGTTGTTGGGTTGCTGCCCCCATTTGGTATTTTTAAAAGAAATTAAGCCGTTTTAGTTATTACCTTGAATACTATTATAGATAGAGATAAACTGTTTACAGCAATAATGTTCAGCCATTTAAGATCTACAAATAAATCAACATGACCAAAATGGTCAGTTGACCCCTTAATAAGTTATTGCCCTTTATATTAAATTTTTAACAATTTTCATTAATTTGGTACATTTTGGTAAGTTTTTATAAAATGTTTTCCTCTGTAACTAAAGGGCCAAATTCATTACAGATAGAGAAAATTGTAGGTAGCAAGAATGTTCAGTAAAGTAAGATCTACAAACACATCACCATCACCTTTACACAATTTTGTTATGAATTTATCTGTGTCCTTTGTTTGATATGCACATAGACCAAGGTGAGCGACACAGACCCTTAAGAGCCTCTAGTTTTATTGAAGCAAGGGCATAATATTTAAAAAACAAAATTATAAAAAAAATGATAAAAAACTTAATTGATTTTAACTAAATAAAAACAAAATAAACGCTCCTATTTTTTCATATCTAGTTTTCTTCTTAGAAAAACATTTTTCATAATGCTCCACCTACTCTCTAAATACCGGATAATTTAATAAAAGCAAAGGGAATTTCTAAATATCATTGATGCATATGGTGATAATTGGTTGAGTTTTGTTTCCTGAACGTCCATACTGTTTCATTATATTCAGCCAAGATCATATCAACAATTGATCAAATATGTAAGTTCTTATCGGGGCCTTTTATAGCTGACTATGCGGTATGGGCTTTGTTCATTGTTGAAGGCCGTACGGTGACCTATAGTTGTTAATGTTTGTGTCATTTTGGTCTTTTGTGGATAGTTGTCTAATTGGCAATACCACCACATCTTCTTTTTTATATTTGTATAGTTTCGAGCCTGGGTATTACGACTGCTACTGGAACCCTTCTGGTCGCGACGTGATCTTGAATCTATAAATCCTGCATAAAAAGATAACTACCAACTTTAGCATTGTTTTACATTTGTGAATGGTAAAAGTCCTAGGATGAGCATATAAGTATTTTTAAGCCCGAATAAATCCTTGTCTGAAAAGTCTGTTGAGAGTGAAAATTGCACGAAACCTTCAAAATTCACAGTAATCTGGTCTTTAAAATTAGTATCATAAAAATATATCAACCATTTCAATAGTTTTCATTTGCAGCTAAATATCAAATTTTGTTCAATTTTAATAAAATTTTGAACATACTTTTTTCAAATAAAATTGAGATTAGAAATTGAAAATATGTCAAAGGGACAACAACCAAACTAAAGAGCAAACAACATCGGAAGGTCACCAATTGGTCTTCAACGTAGCGAGAAAATCCCGCACCCGGAGGTGGTCCTCAACTGCCCCCAAATGAAATTGTGTATCAATTCAGCGAAAATGAACGTCACACTGAACTATATAATAAGTAACCAAAATTAAAAACAACCATACATGACTAATAAAGGACAGGCAAAAAATGCAAAATAAAGCCAACTTTATTAAGCTTACTAGAATATGGTTAAGTTAGATTAATTAGATTTAAATACAAAATGGAGAAACCTAACTCCTATGCGTCACATTTCTTTTATTTTATTGTTTATTCCATAAAGAAATGTACATGTATATTACAAAGATGCATTAATACATTTTGAGCCATATCCAAGAGCGTGTTGAATATGTCTCGATATAAAACATTCAAATGCCATTTTTCGGCTTTCATGTTTTAAAAGTTTGATTTTGTGTTTTAATGTAATAAGACATATACATGAACGACTTGCAGTTGGGACCTGATTTAGACCGTGTTTACATTGACTTACACCCCAGCTCTATTGTTATACTTCAGAGTTTCTATTTTAGAAACACGTGTAAATTGAAAAGATCTATTGTTACGAATAACAATGGATTTGGACCACAGGCTGTGACAAGCGGGGTTTCTGGAAACCCCTGCTTCTACATCCCGCAAACAAAGTCCATTGTTATTCGTAACAATAGAAATTGATTATCCTTTAAATAGCATGAACACAAGAAATTACGTAATAGTTATACACCGTGGGAAAGGTATGTCTAGATAAGAAACCCCGTCGGCCGGAGGCCGTAGGGGTTTCTTATCCAGACATGCCGTATCCCGAGGTGTATAACTAACTTACACCCCGTTCTAAACTCTATATTGTTAACATTGATTATCAAATGAAAAAAAAACCCGATAGCATATATTTTATTGACAATATCAAACCATGATTTATAAGATTTTTTGATTATTACATGAAAACCCACTAGTAACCCTTTTTGGTTATCTTCGTTCACACTTTGACAAGTGAGTGTGTTTTACCAATGTCAATGTTGTTTTGCATATTCCAAATAAATCCGATCAGCAGGTCAAGGTTGACCGTATCGTGTATTCATATTGAAATCAAAAACATACGTCATGCTCCTTGTATGCAGTTGTCAATATGGAAGGGTATGAGACGGACGACAATTCTTAGCAAGCGTTGGATTTGGTAGATGAGACTAATTTAAAAGATAAAGGCAATATTATAACCCAAACTCCTTACCTGTATCAGCTTAATAAAGGTAATCATAACTATATTTTCTATCTTACGGTTTTATGGAGAGAAAAAAAAAGCCCCCCCTCTTCTCGTGAATGAATAAACATTCATAATCGGACCTACAAAGGGATAAGTGTGTCTGCAATAGAAACCCGACTTCCAGGCACGCTCAGCATACAAAGATGCAGATTTAATATTTCGTAACTCTCTCTTTTGCGGAAGAGGGGCTGATCCAGCTGGGGTTCCAAATTCAAAAGAAAGGGGCTGGGGTTCCAATAAGTCAAATACATTGATCTTTTAAATGCTTAATTTTTTTCCCTATTGGAATTTCCTTAAATAATGTGTTTTAATATCTTGAAACAATTTGTAGTGAACACTGTAAGTAATTTCTTGTGTTCATGCTATTTAAAGGATAATCAATTTCTATTGTTACGAATAACAATGGACTTTGTTTGCGGGATGTAGAAGCAGGGGTTTCCAGAAACCCCGCTTGTCACAGCCTGTGGTCCAAATCCATTGTTATTCGTAACAATAGATCTTTTCAATTTACACGTGTTTCTAAAATAGAAACTCTGAAGTATAACAATAGAGCTGGGGTGTAATTACAGTGTTCACTACAAATTGTTTCAAGATATTAAAACACATTATTTAAGGAAATTCCAATAGGGAAAAAAATTAAGCATTTAAAAGATCAATGTATTTGACTTATTGGAACCCCAGCCCCTTTCTTTTGAATTTGGAACCCCAGCTGGATCAGCCCCTCTTCCGCAAAAGAGAGAGTTACGAAATATTAAATCTGCATCTTTGTATGCTGAGCGTGCCTGGAAGTCGGGTTTCTATTGCAGACACACTTATCCCTTTGTAGGTCCGATTATGAATGTTTATTCATTCACGAGAAGAGGGGGGGCTTTTTTTTTCTCTCCATAAAACCGTAAGATAGAAAATATAGTTATGATTACCTTTATTAAGCTGATACAGGTAAGGAGTTTGGGTTATAATATTGCCTTTATCTTTTAAATTAGTCTCATCTACCAAATCCAACGCTTGCTAAGAATTGTCGTCCGTCTCATACCCTTCCATATTGACAACTGCATACAAGGAGCATGACGTATGTTTTTGATTTCAATATGAATACACGATACGGTCAACCTTGACCTGCTGATCGGATTTATTTGGAATATGCAAAACAACATTGACATTGGTAAAACACACTCACTTGTCAAAGTGTGAACGAAGATAACCAAAAAGGGTTACTAGTGGGTTTTCATGTAATAATCAAAAAATCTTATAAATCATGGTTTGATATTGTCAATAAAATATATGCTATCGGGTTTTTTTTTCATTTGATAATCAATGTTAACAATATAGAGTTTAGAACGGGGTGTAAGTTAGTTATACACCTCGGGATACGGCATGTCTGGATAAGAAACCCCTACGGCCTCCGGCCGACGGGGTTTCTTATCTAGACATACCTTTCCCACGGTGTATAACTATTACCTAAACTCGGTGTTATGTTAGTGTAACTCACACATAAACTAAACATAATTACGTTCCCATTGATAACACTCAATGTTTACATGTAGTTTAAATCATGTTTTGCCTACATGCAGTCGATAGTCGATGTAGGCCTTGTGTAAGTTCAGTGTACACAAAACTAGGCATTCCGAACTGTAATTTTTCCATTTATGCGTAAAAAAAGAAACGATTTTTATATAAAATTTATACTTATAACACTTATTAATAAAGTTCTTTACAGAAATATTTGTCTAAACTTGATATATTTATTTGTTATAAAACACTTTACGTAGCCTTATTAGCCCCTTATCAAGACTCATCCATCATCTTTGCCGAACACATAATTTATTAGAAAAGGTCTTCCCATCACAGGCACTTGTTTCTGTCAATATATGGTTTACTATCCATACCAGTACAAAATGTTTTTTTTTGTACTGGTATGGATAGTAAACCATATATTGACAGAAACAAGTGCCTGTGCTTCCCATATCGACTGGAGGTACACACTTGACAGAAATATTTGCCACTGGTATTTTTTCAAACAACGATTCACTCATTAATGCATTACTGAAAAAGGGTGAGGTTACTTGTTTGTTTGTGTAGAATCTCTGATCCGTTAATGTACAATTAGAAATAAAAAAAAAATATATCACCCTCTTCTTTTGCCAAAGAAAAAATATCATTTGAAACAAACAGAAAAGATAGAAATGTACTGATCCTTTAAATCGCAATACTTTCTTAAAGGAGCAACCACTTTACTTCAAAAACAAAGGGGGGGGGGGTCTGAGTCCGAATTTTTTCTCGCGCGAAAGTTAATATTTATTTTGATGATAGCAATTCAATATTTAACACTTTAATGTATGGTGAAACTTTGGATTCAGAATATTTTTTCATTCTAATCATCTGTATGACCCAATTTTTTTTTTAATCAAATTGTGGAAAAATCCATCCCCCTTTTTTTTAAAGTAAAATGGTCGTTCCCTTACTGCTAGAAAAGTTGTTTGAAAGTTTGAATTCGGTTTCTACGTAATGAACATTTAAATGGCATATAGTTTGCAAGTGTGAACAAATCTTATGTACAGGTAACCAAACAAGGTGTATAGATGTGGACAAATCTTATGTGAAACTAGTGTACAGTTCATTAAACCAAATGAAAACATGTTTACTGTACACGGCGTTTGGTGTGAACACGGCCTAACACGTGATTACACATCCCACTTGTTTCGTCATGTATCATAGCTTTTACAAAAAAATAAACAGAAAGAAAAATGGAAAACAATCTCTTAAGGGCAATTACCTAAGTACTCAAGTATATGATGTGTCAATTGGCAATTTGTTAATTTTTATCAATATTTATATTATCTTACTTTGCTGAACATTTTTTGCCTTTTAAAGGTTCGCACTATCTATCATATATGTTCTATAAAACAATGATAACAATCATTATTCATGTAAGAGATTAATTGACGATCTTTAAAAATATGACAACCTGTTGCTTTTTGTAGAACATGTTTTTCATATATTGGTTAGAATAGAACAGACCAAACTGATAGTGGCTAGCAATTTGGCAGTAATATTAAGATAAACTGTATGATGTAAGGGCCTCTTAGTTTAGGCATTAAACTTTATTCCAGAGGTGTATGTTCCATTCATCGACAAACTAATAATGATAATGATAGATGGATGTTCCATGAGTAATGTGAACGGGAATTTCTCGATTCATTGAAGACCTGTAAGTGACCTACTGCCGTTGTTTGCTCTATAGTCGGGTTGTTGTCTCTTTGACACATTTCCCATTTCCATTCTCATTTTTACAACAGGAATATGTGTAATGTGAATACAACAGGAATTATTTTATGTCTATGTCCTATCAAACTTATTTTGAACTGTGATTTTCATTTGGCATATTCACCTTCAGGAGCCGGATTTTAACGTGCTAAATCGCAACGAAACAGTCCACAGAAAGCCATATCATGGCCATTCAAATCTTAATTCGAGTTGACCATGCAATTTTTGTCTAACATAGCTGAGTGTTGTAGCGAAACATTTAAGCAAGGTCTTCTAAAATTATACATGTTAGGAGTCATCCAGATAATATTTGAACGATGGATGTTTTTTTAAAGTTAATTTAACAAAATTTTGTCTATAGAGACAAAATGAGCTTATTCAATAGCCTATGAACCTTTTATGTAATGATCGACAGTAGCGCTATGCCGAATACAAAACCCATTTATTAGGGTATTTTCTTTTAGAAAACTGCACTGTTGTGTATTATCCTTTCTTGGTACATGTCGGGAAATATAATCATAGTATCGACTGTATTATTAATTGATCAATTCTGATTATGTCTCATATCGATCGTTTAACATACCGGATATTCGAAAAATAAAAAAATAAAATAACAGATATGTGGTATGAATAAAAAATAAGACAACTATCCACCAAAGTTCAAATGAATTGGTTGCAAGCAATTATATGCAATTGTTCGGCCATCAGCATTTTTTACAACAAAATATTACCAATTAGTAGGCTGAAAAAGCCTGGACATAAAAAACAACAACAACAAAAAAACAACAAAAAACGGTTCAATTGAGAAAACAAACGGACTAATTTAGTACAAAAAAGGCGGGATATACCAATTTGCTATTCAAACTCATAAGTTAAAGACAAATTCGCAATGTCATGAGAAACAATAGTGTGTCTATATTACACGTATGCCCTTTTTGCACCATCATATTCTATGTTCAGTGAACCATGAAATGGGGTCAAAACTCTAATGTGACATTGGAATTTGAAAGATCTTATCATAGGAAACATGTGTTTAAAAAAAAGATTTGGTATGATTGTCAATGAGACAATTATTCACAAAAGACTAAAATGACACAGACATTAAAAACTATAGGTCACCGTTCGGCCTTCATCAATGAGCAAAGTCCATATCGCATAGTTAGCTATAAAAGGCCCCGATAAGACAATGTACTGTGTACTGATATTCAAGTTGATTGGACTTCATCAAAAACTACCTTGACCAAAAACTTTAATCAAAAGCGGATCATATACGGACGAACAAACCGTGAAGAAATGATCATTGACAAAAGACAAAGACATTACTTTACAAAACACTGTAAAGAAATGAAAAGACTGATCAATACAAAGCCAACCAAAACCTGTGGTTATCAGAGGTGCCTCGCTTCACTGTGGTATACGTTGTGCTGTTTATGTAAGCACAAAATTGGAAATACCCGCTTTTAACGCAATTATTTTACAAACAAATACATCATTTATAAAATGTAAGTTATGTGTGTATCAGTGTGTTGCTAGCAGACAATAAAAGTACATCAAATATTTTCATAATCTAAAATACATTCATATACTAATTTTAAAAGATGACATGAAATGTCAACACATTTTCTTCATTTTTCTTCTTTAATCCATATGAAATAGACATTTGTTTTGCGTTTTGTTCAATTTGAAATAACATTAAATTTTATTTTTCCTGTCATCAGATAATTTTTCAAGATGGTATGCGTCTAATATCTAAAGGATCACAATGAATTTTGAGGAAGTGAAGCATTGGCTTTCACGAAATGAAGGTAGAAAAAAATTTACAAATTGACTTTGAAAAGTAATACACATATTTACAAAAAGAAAGAAATGACACTGTATTTAATTTATGTATAACAAAGTAAGAAAGTTACAGCAGGTTAAATTACTAGCTGGTATATATAATCATTAGCATCATATCAAACTTAATCTATTACATCAATCTGTCTGACAACACAATTATAGGAAATAAGTTCGGAAAGATTATATAATATATAAAGATGTGGTATGATCGGAAAAGAGCAAAACTATTCACAAACAGAAAGAGTTTTGGAAATCTCAATATACTGGTAAATAAGTTTAAGTTTATATGAAATGCTATATGTTGAATTGTGTGAAATGTGAAAAGGACTAAATCAGCAATACTTTTCACATGTTGCACAATATGTTCTTATTCTTATTTAATAATTAATACTCGTTTTGATTGCATTCCTTCTCAGGAAACCTACATATACCAACACAGCATCGACCTGTATGTTTATCTGTAGCTGTCACCTTGCATTCTGTTTCGTCATACGATATTGTCACAATAAGTATGCTTTCTTTTTTGTATTGTGGAAGTTTAACAAGTATTCTTTCAACTTTTGTGAGATGCTCGTTATGAATGACTGTCCCTGGGTTATCATCTTTAGTGATATACGTTTCAAAGTTGGCCGATCTTGATTTCGATTTTAATACAATTTCGTATTGTGTAACTACTTCACCAACTTTATTCTTTTGGCCTTTCTTTATTAACGAAAAATATTTTTTATCTCCTATTGATATACTGCGGCCAGAGACTGCTGCTGCACACAATCCTAAACCATAGTTGTGCTTTGTCATTCCTCCAACAATTGCCTCGACACAATGGCCTGTAATAACTGCTCCTTTTACAACTATCATATCTGAGGGTAATGGAATAATTAAACTACATTTCTTCTTTAACCTTTCTCTAAAAGCATGTTGAATGACGTTGGATGCTGAATATCCCCCTACCAACACAATAGTTGACACGCTACAGGCTTCTTTGTTTTGAATTTGTTTTTCAACATATCGAATAATGTAATCAACTGATAAAGAAAACATTTTATGTATTAATGATGTGGACAACGTAATACTCTTCCTCCCAATACGCACGTACTGCTGGAGTGAATCGGGGACGTTAATGTTCTTCAAAAGTTCTCTTGGTATTGAAACTGTAAATTCAGAGTCGTGATCCCAGCCACGTTTTTTTTGTTCAATTTGCTTCACTATTTTAAGGTAATCATCATAATCCTCATCTTGGAATTTTCTCATCATCTCCCATCCGATGACTTCTTTCAGGGTTTTCATTATTTGGTCATTGACATAATTTCCACCCCATGGACCCCCTGTGGCATTATGTATTTCTCTAAGTTGTCCCGTCGCCAATACCTCTGATATGTTTATTGTTCTGCCTGCAAATATTTGAATTGTGTTTAAAAAATATAAGAAGCCTAAGTCGAAAATAAGTGTTAATCCGTCTTAGCTTTAATTGAAAAAATGCAGCCTGTGCATTATGCATGTCTTTCGTAAAAACACTCACTTTTTAGTTCAGATAATTAATTTATTTTCATATTATTGAAATGTCTTTCTTAAAGGTTGCCAATTGTATGTCTTCCTTTAATTGTGACTTTCGAACTGTGTACATTCGGACGGCGAGTGTCCAAGTATACCACATGAAAAGTTTTCCCTGTCAACGCATGTCTTTCAGTCTATTGATGTTCTACCTTAACTTGTATGTTGGTAATGGATATATGTATTTAAACATGCATCTTTAAACTGCCGCTGCCTTTTCCATTGATAATGCATTCTCTATTTTACTATATTAACCATTTTATGGTTACATTTCAGAAAAACAAACAAAATCACACGCGATGTATATTTTAAGAGAGGGCTGCATATTCACAGTTTTTATCGTACCACATTATTTACTGCAATCCATTTAACATGTTTTTTTCCGTAAACTTTTCATGACATTTTAAATTCTACATTTTGGTTAAACAGCATATTTCTTGTCCATGCTTCTTTTTACATGTATCACTGGCTTCACAAATTTTAATATTTGGGCGTTCCGGATGAAGTCAAAATCTAGAAAATCTCATCATATGCACGCAATGTATACTTTTATTTTCATTAACGGACATGTCTTTGAAAATTAATAAAAAGTTTGTCTTAAGAATTAGCATAACATTAATAAAGCGTTCACTAAGATCTATCAGTTTTAAATTTGGGTGTTTTTGTCTGTAAACTTTCCATTTAGGAATTCCCCTTTTTAGCTCACCTGGCCCAAAGGGCCAAGTGAGCTTTTCTCATCACTTGGCGTCCGGCGTCCGTCGTCCGTCGTCCGGCGTTAGCTTTTACAAAAATCTTCTCCTCTGAAACTACTGGGCCAAATCAAACCAAACTTGGCCACAATCATCATTGGGGTATCTAGTTTAAAAAATGTGTGGCGTGACCCGGTCATCCAACCAAGATGGCCGCCACGGCTAAAAATAGAACATAGGGGTAAAATGCAGTTTTTGGCTTATAACTCAAAAACCAAAGCATTTAGAGGAAATCTGACATGGGGTAAAAATGTTTATCAGGTCAAGATCTATCTGCCCTGAAATTTTCAGATGAATCGGTTAACCTGTTGTTGGGTTGCTGCCCCTGAATTGGTAATTTTGAGGAAATTTTGCTGTTTTGGTTATTATCTTGAATATTATTATAGATAGAGATAAACTGTAAACAGTAATAATGTTCAGCAAAGTTAGATTTACAAATAAGTCAACATGACCGAAATGGTCAGTTGACCCCTTTAGGAGTTATTGCCCTTTATAGTCAATTTTTAACCATTTTTCATAAATCTAAGTAATCTTTTACAAAAATCTTCTCCTCTGAAACTACTGAGCCAAATTAATCCAAACTTGGCCACAATCATCTTTGGGGTATCTAGTTTAAAAAATGTGTGGCGTGACCTGGTCAACCAACCAAGATGGCCGCCACGGCTAAAAATAAAACATAGGGGTAAAATGCAGTTTTTGGCTTATAACTCAAAAACCAAAGCATTTTGAGGAAATCTGACATGGGATAAAAATGTTTATCAGGTCAAGATCTATCTGCCCTAAAATTTTCAGATGAATCGGTCAATCGGTTGTTGGGTTGCTGCCCCTGAATTGGTAATTTTGAGGAAATTTTGCTGTTTTTGGTTATTATCTTGAATATTATTATAGATAGAGATAAACTGTAAACAGCAATAATGTTCAGCAAAGTAAGATCTACAAATAAGTCAACATGAACAAAATGGTCAGTTGACCCGTTTAGGAGTTATTGCCCTTTATAGTCAATTTTTAACCATTTTTCGTAAATTAAAGTAATCTTTTACAAAAATCTTCTCCTCTGAAACTACTTGGCCAAATTAATTCAATCTTGGCCACAATCATCTTTGGGGTATCTAGTTTAAAAAATGTGTGGCGTGACCTGGTCAACCAACCAAGATGGCCGCCACCGCTAAAAATAGAACATAGGGGTAAAATGCAGTTTTTGGCTTATAACTAAAAAACCAAAGCATTTTGAGGAAATCTGACATGGGATAAAAATGTTTATCAGGTCAAGAACTATCTGCCCTGAAATTTTCAGATGAATCGGTCAATCGGTTGTTGGGTTGCTGCCCCTGAATTGGTAATTTTGAGGAAATTTTGCTGTTTTTGGTTATTATCTTGAATATTATTATAGATAGAGATAAATTGTAAACAGCAATAATGTTCAGCAAAGTAAGATCTACAAATAAGTCAACATGAACAAAATGGTCAGTTGACCCCTTTAGGAGTTATTGCCCTTTATAGTCAATCTTTAACCATTTTTCATAAATCTAAGTAATCTTTTACAAAATCTCCACTGAAACTACTAGGCCACAATCATCTTTGGGGTATCTAGTTTGAAAAATGTGTCCGATGACCTGGCCATTCAACCAAGATGGCTGCCACGGCTAAAAATAGAACATAGGGATAAAATGCAGTTTTTTGCTTATAACTATGAAATCAAAGCATCTAGAGCAAATCTGACAAGAAGTTAAATTGTTAATCAAGTCAATATCTATCTGCCCTGAATTTTTCAGATGAATTGGACAACTGATTGTTGGGTTGCTGCCCTCCAATTGGTAATTTTTAAAGAAATTTTGCCGTTTTTGGTTATCTTGAATACTATTATAGATATCGATAAACTGTAAACAGCAATAATGTTCAGCAAAGATCTACAAATAAGTCAACATGACCTAAATGGTCAATTGACCCCTTAAGGAGTTATTGCCCTTTATAGTCAATTTTTAACAATTTTCATTAATTTGGTAAATTTATGTAAATTTTTACCAAATATAGTTCTCTGTTACTAATGGGTAAAGTTCATGATAGATATAATTGTAAGAAGCAAAATCGTTCAGTAAAGTAAGAACTTCAAACACATCACCATCACCAAAATACAATTTTGTCATGAATCCATTTGTGTCCTTTGATTAATATGCACATAGACCAAGGTGAGCGACACAGGCTCTTTAGAGCCTCTAGTTGTCATTTGTACACTTCTGTTTGTGTCTTGAAAACGACGTAATGAATACAATTATTAGAGCTAGTGATCAAATTATAATAAGTGTTCTAATTTTCTCCATTTGACTAAAGCCATTTGAGGAAATGAGACTCCAGATATTTTGTTTGTGAATATTTAGATATTTCTTAAGATTTTTCTGTCTTTTTTGTCTTGGTCATATTTTACTAGAAGATCTATTTGTAACTACGTACCATCTGTATCTTAGACAGTTGAAAAGAGATAAACAATCACGTTAATTGCAGACAACATTCTCGAGAGGTTACTCTTAGAAAAAATATTACAGTTGATATCTATTCATTTGATGTATTTGGGTTTTGATTTTGCTATTTGATAAAGGACTTTTGGTCTTGAATTTTTCTTGGAGCTTGGTATTTTTGTTAATTGAATGTTCACTAGGAATCAATTACAATATTATATTTTAATCCTCATACATGGGAGTAATTGAAAATATACATTTGTGTTTGTTTGCTTGTCAAATTGTATGTTAAAGATAAATGCTAAATGACAATTAAATTTGCATACGCGAGCTTGGGGTACCTTGTTCAGTTGAATATAACATTTTACAAGCAGATTTAATATGCTAAATGATATTTCAGTTGATCATATATCTAAACAACAACAAACAATTTAGAAATCATATATCATACTGCCTAAATCAACCACTATAAGCCCTGAATTTTCATCAAATGCTTTTATTTCAATATCTTCACCATGTTCTTTTTTGTCCATGACAAGATATCTGCAAAACATCGCAGCGCATTCTGGTTCTAAAGCAAATGTCAGGTTATCTTTTGTTATGCCAGCCTAGAAATAACAACAAGATATATTTCATATTTTGGTTTCGATACCAATTTTCGTTTTATTTTTATCCACGGGTATTTGTTTGGTAAATATCTTGATATTTCATCTGATTTTTGTTTTATTTTGTGTCCTTTTTTTATCTTTTACTAATACATGTATTTGCTTACAATTAATATCTTAAAGACTCGACGAGAGATAAACAAATACGGTAAGTGTAGGCAACATTGTCGAGTCGTTAATCTTAACGAATAGCAATATCGTAGTTGTCTATTTGGACACAAGTTTTATAAATGTATATGTGTACCAGTATGGACAAAGCCGTTTTCAAATTGAACGAAAAGATTTTGTCAACCTGTCATTGAAATATTGATTTGTCATTTAATTAGTTGTATTATCACATTCGTTAAAGGAGACGTTTAAAAATATTCACTGGGGTAAAGCTGATGACCGTAACTGCATTTACGGTCATCCCAAGATGTCGGATGAAAAATTAGGTCAGTTTCTGTATTGTCTGTTAAAGCGTTTCTATATAATTTTGATTACAAATCATACATTGAAACGATGTAAATTAATAAATGAATCACTCGGAAATCAATAATAACTTCCGAGAAATGTGCATGAAACGGGAAATTCGATTTGAAAAAGTCGCTCAGATGACCGTAAATCACAATCGAGATGACCGTAACAGAATCAGCGATTCATAACAAGGCTGACCGTAATTGCTTTTATTATATAATAAGATGACCGTAATTTGTAAATGATGACCGTAACTTTTATTATTCAATTCTAAGAAATATCCATATTCATATAACTACCTTTTTGTATCAAATGATGTATCGTGTTGGTATAAACATATTAATATGAGAGTATTATCCTATAGGAAGAAGAAAATAAGACGTGCTTCAAATGCAAAGATTACCATATGTATCTTTTTTACAGTAGAGGGTTTAATTTTTAAAATGAATTTGCAAAAAGACATGCAAATGAACAGGTATAGAAAACATGCTACAAAAGCGCGATAAAATGACAACAAGTATAATGAAAAAAATGCGGTGCACAGCCTCCAACTACAAGACAAAAGATTTTTGTTTTGTTTCTGGGATTCCTTTTAATGACATATAATAAATACACATTTTTAAAAATGCCAATGCATGTGAACCCATTGATATTATATCTTCTTCCATTTGGTCGTGCAAATAAAATAAAAGAAATATTTTGAAAATATCATACGACTAAACTAGTGAAGGTGAGCTCCAGCAAAGTAGATCATCTAAATAGTCTTGTACGAATAGCGTATCACAAGGCGGAACGTTGTCAATTTGTATATATACAGAAATGTTATCCATACAGTCAGGATTCTACTTCTTCAAAATTATGTCCCCATTACGCCAGTTCCTGCTCATAATCATAGAAATAGAAGCCATTGTAGGGATGACGCTCTGGCAATTTTGCTTTTAAAAACTGATAAATTTATCCACATAGCACCATTACGATCGATCGTTATATGTCAGTTATATTTCAAAAGACAAATGTATCTACTAGCTAATGAGCATCAGTTAATGATCTTGTCTGCATTGATTAATCTTAAAAAATATTGTCTGTTCGGATGTCAGGTGGAATTTTCGAAAATTCTTAAGCATTTAAAAAATTTCCAATTAAATATTTCGTGGAGGGCAGACTTAACATTTTTAGTGGTTGAAATTTATAATCCCTATTTATCACACACAAGAAAATCATATTTTTTCGAAGATATTCATTTTCATCATCTAAATTAAAAGACTGTCGTCAAACACTTTTAGAAAAAAAAAGCTATTCGAACACATCTACTCTGTTTTAGTGATTCATTAGGTATTTCACTTGACCCATATATTTCATCTTTTTGTACTGTCATGTTTTAACGTTATATAGTCAACCTGTAGCTTTGATATACAAAAATGATAGAATCTGTAGCGAGATGCTTTATCAAATAATACTCTTGCTTTGTACGTTTTAAAGACAAAATATACACCCCAAACATGCCCTAACATAAAAAGGTGCACTCGATTTTCTCTTTTCGATACAATCGTTACCTATTTTGGGGAATTTTTTCCTGATTCACATAATGGAAGGGCAGACACGAATATTTCTGAACTAAAAGATTGATATGTCCTCCGTCCGTTACTATATCAAACGTTACAGTAAACATTTATCGCTTTCTTGATAAACAAAGAGCTTCGACTCTTTTGTTCTATTTCAAAAGTGTTTCCACCTGTATATATCAAGACAAATTAAACTTTTAATCTGCTTCCTCTGAAACCATACACATGGGCTCGATTACCAAATATTCGTATGTATTATTAATGTTTTAATGCTCCATTTATTGGCATTCTGTTTTCTAGTCTGTGCGTACATTCGTCCGTTCGTCTGTTTGTTTGTCCGTTTATCCAGCTTTCAAGTTAAATAAGATTGAAACTTAGTATTCATTTTCCCTATGGTATGATCTTTTTAATTCTAATGCCAAATTACAGTTTTTTTCCCATTTTCACAGTCCACTAAACAGAAAATGAAAGTGTAGATGAGGCTAGTCCGAGATTACTCTGACGTTCAACGACTGTTTTGCCAGACAAGCTGGGGCCGTTGTTCGTCCATGGGTCCATGGCCCCAGCTTTTCTGGCAAAACAGCAGTTGGACGTCAGAGTAATCTCGGACTTAGACGAGGCATCCGTGTACTAGGGACACATTCATGTTTCTACAAATTTTCGTCGTATTGCTGTCAATTTGTGTTAAAATTTTAACGTCGTTATCATTAAATATTTCATTGTTTACCAGAAATATGGCTTTAATTTACTATCATTGTCATAAATCCAAAATACGGCCAATTATTTTATAGTTTAAAAAAAAGAAAAATTATGAAACATATTAATATCCGCTAACCGAGCCCCTATTGAGATCGACAAACTCAACAAAAAAGCTTTGAATACAATACGGATATTTCTTAGTATTGATGGTCATCCTATAAAAGTAACGGTCGTCCTATATAAATTACAGTCAGTCTTGACAAATTACGGTCATCCTTTACAAGTTACGGTTATCTTTTTACCAATCACGGTCATCCTTGTTTTATGTTACGGTCATCTTGAAAATGTTTTGATTATGATTTACAAAATGATATAGAAACACTTTAACAGACAATACAGAAACTGACCTAATTTTTCATCCGACATCTTGGGATGACCGTGAATGCAGTTACGGTCATCAGCTCTACCCCAGTGAATATTTATAAGCCATAATGTTGAGTAGGTAGTATAAACCGGTGGAACTGGAATATCGATATATCGGTGTTTGAGATATAGTTCGAATCATGTAAAACGACTTCTTATTGTACATGGTCTAATCTCAAAATCTAAACATCATATAAGAAGATGGCAGACATTCACATTCTGCGATTTCGTAGTTTTTCCCTATATGTCTTATTACTAAATGAGATTTATTACTAAATCTATAAACACATAACGGATGATATATGTGAAGTAGAATATGACCCCCTCGTATTTTTGTTGGATTCATGATCATTCTTAGGCTTTCTTTTTGTGTTATTTCAAAAGTTTGTTGTCCCTTTATGGGTTTTCGGATTTTGACATAGCGTAGCCAGTCTGTCTTCAACATAAAGTGTATGATAATATACCTGTGGTATCTTCTTATTCTCTTTTTCTAGCTTTGTTAACCATGAATTAAGTTTAATGTAAACAGTAGTAAATGTATATTTGTTTCTTGTTATTTGCACTGGATTTTTTGACAAATAATTTTCTTAGGTGTCATCACAATATTCTGATATATTATTGCCTTAATATAAACAGATTTAGTAAAGATTTCTTGTAGTTACATTCAGATAGAGATTTTATTAAAGAGGTCCGGCATCATTAAGTCATTGTGCTTCTGAAGGTTATCGAAATAGGTTTAAACATATACTCAAATTTAAATACGTCGGATATCTTTTTTAAAGATAGTTATTGTTTTAATCATGAACCAAGTACGAATTAACCCGAATTTTACGGGTCATTGAATATGGATACATAATAGAACAAGTGGAGCAAGGTGCATTTTGTTTTTGTATTTATCTATTTGTCATCGTCACCTATAATGCTAAGTCTATGTGTAGTTCTAGCTATGCATTGGAGTTCCGCACATGTCTATTGACTTTGGTTGCATGTCTTGAAGATGTGTATTTGAACAAATAAATAGTTGTATATTTGTTTTCTTGGTCACAAGAAATATCACCATTTATTAGTTTAACGGTTAAGATATTTTACCTTAACAACATTTAAAGTTACCTTTGCGGAAGCTTCAAACATAAATTGTCTAGCTTGACCATTCCCGATTGCTGGAACAGTTACAACCCAGTGGACATCGTTGTGGTCTAATTCACGTATAGCATGTTTCAATCTTTGTAAGACTATGTTCTTGATGTGTTCTATACAGAATGCAAACACCAACGTGGCTTTCACTGTTTTTCCTCTAATTTCCTCTATAACCATGTCGCTAGTCAGGTCCTGTGCATGACAATAAAAAAACAAACAATGTTCACAAATATGATGACCATGCTATTAGTTATAATTAAACAATTACAAATACACTAATAATAATAAAAAGACCAAAGTCATAGAGGGTGACTTAATAGTAAATGTGTACTTCGTTTTTTAGTGCGCGACAAGAATACGTTTCCATAAGAAAACATAACCCTAAAAATGACAGATAATGAAAACAGAAAAGAATCAATCTATTTTGAATGTTTTTTTTTTCGAAACGTCTAACTACGTTACTGCTTGTAAAATTCAATGTCATTATAGCAAACCAGTAAAGAAGCCTTTGCTAATGGTACAACATGATTATTGTACACGCATAACTAGTGGGATTTATTCAAATTGTTAGAATTTTCCTCTATTCTAAATTTTTAGTCTATTATATAACAAAACTTGTTTTTGAGGCTGCATTCTACAATAAAACCTAAAAGTATTTCAAAAAATTATTGACGATGTATTAATAAAAAAATAACTGCTAGAATTAGTTGTATTGGTCAACAGTTGAATATTTCAAACCTAAAATCTAAGACCGATAGCTACCAGGTTTCGAAAATTTCATACTACTTGCAAACGTTATTGTAGTTTTCGGATGGTTAGGAACTATTTTCAATTAAAAATTATGTTTTATTTAATGAAATATAAAAATAACGTTTCCATTGATTATGAACTTCTAATCAATCATAAGGCTTTTGATTATACTTTTGTAAATATTTCCTTGAAAGCGATTAGTTATAAAACGGCGAAGTAAACAACAATACGGAACGAAACATAATACCAGTACACATATAACTGCAAATTATATATGTGTAATAAAGGGGAACCTGTCGATATTGGCTACTTATAAACGAAATAGGTGAACTGAAATCATTGTTTGAGATTGAAATAGAAATTAAGAAAATGATATCGAATTTTATATCCAACAGCTGAATATTTGTTATTATCTCAAATGTAAATAGATGAAAAGTGTTTGGAACTTTTTCTCAAATAATGAACGTTTAAGGGGCTCGAGAAATAAATCTTATTTTTTTAAATATAGAAATTCGCTATTATTTTCTATACTTTATAGAACTTCATCATGTATTTTATAGGCACATACATAAATAATGTGGCGGGGATAAACATGATAGCGGTATCCCAACCCTTCTTAGCCTTGGACAGTAGTGTAACAGTACAACATAAGAACAAACTGTAAAAATCAGTTGAAATTGTTAACTCATTTGACGGATCCAAAAGGAAATACATATAACTAAAACAGAGTTGATATGACCGGATATTGTGCAACCCTAAAGCAAAGAGACCCGATGCACATTTCTGAGAGTACTCGTAGTTACTGACAGCCAGTTTCTAATCCACTAACAACTAACAAAAAAATCACGCAACTAAGACTCAATTACCGGGCCTATTTATACCTCTCATTTATTCAAAATTTCAATTTTTAGGTCACTATATAACCATTTGGGGTAACCGTTACTCATTTATGATAGAAATGGTATAGTAAATGAGAAGTTCGAGATAAATGAACAATTCATATAAAAGTTTACTGTCTCTAATGTTTCTTTTTGTAAAAATCCTTACGTGAGACTAAAATTTAAGCAGCGTTCAAGAGAGGGACATAAAAAGCTTCTCTTTAAATGAATAATTTGTTGTTACATCTTTAAAAATAATTTCATTTACTTATAACTATATAATTATTAAAGTATTACTTAGAAAATTTCTTCTATTTTAGTAGAAAATAACAAATAATGAGAAAAAGCTCACCAAAACACTGCGTATGGCTTGCTCTGTCTACTTATATTCATGATACAGTTCTATTTCAATGAAATGTTCTCATATTAGCGTTTTTGAGACTCAATCCAATCAGAATATTTCATTTTTTTGTAATGTTTCACATTATTGCAAGAAATGTTAACAAATGAGATCACTCACAAAGTCAAAAGTGCATGTACAGCTTCCCATATTAGGGGTAACACCACCATTGATGTCCACTTTTAGCCTTTGTTAATTGCACTTGTAAAAACATGTGTAGAATGTATTTTTGTTTCAAATAAACATTAATTGGCATGAGTAAAGTTTTATACTGTCCAGTAATATAGACAAAATTGCATTGCATATAAGAAAAAAAACCTATCACTGTGACTTAACCAATTCAATGTTCACCTCTTTTATGCCTGTGTACAAGATTTAATAACAATGTAACCTCAAGTTTACAAAATGTTCTATAGAAACCCCATATAAAAAAAGGTGCTTTCAAATACATAAGGCATATGTTTATAAATCAGTTTGTGTTTACTGCAATGAAATGTAAAATTATTTACCTACAACTGTCATTTCAAGGGAATTTTTTTTCGACCCTTTTCGTATACGTTACCGGATATGACGTACTATGATTTGTTAGTATTACACCTATAATCAAAATATCTAAATCTAGGAAAGGACATTTATTACCGTTTACATATTTAAACATAATTCCTTTGGGTAAATATCATCAAGATGACGATAAAAGTTGCTGAATTTATCAATTTAATGTTATTTAGATGGGTCTTTACTGAGTACGGTCATAAACTGCGAATCATTGGAGTACAAAAACAAGTCAGCTAATAAAGGGGCGCAATTAATGCTCATAGAAATACCTACAACCTGTCGATAAACTTTGTTGCCAATACGTACATAAATAATATCGTTTTCTATATCTTTTTTAATGTTCTACTGTGGATTCGTTATTATTCGTTCGATACCAATTTTCGTGGATTTCGTTGGTACATGTACTACGATTTTTAAAGTTCAATGAGCTTCATAATTTTTTTTAAAGTTGTGAACACGGATTGTAGGTATTTCAAGAGAACACAATTTTCCCCAATCGATATCAAACTTGTTCCTCTATGAACACTGCCTTAGTTCATATTATTTATTCTCTTTGCTTTAACTTGTCAAGAGTTCTATTATCATAGGTCTTAAATAAAACGGGTAATTTACATCAAGTTTAGATAATCTTCTTTTTGCCGCTTAATTGCATGATGTTAGTTCAATTGTTTTTTAATTTGATATAATTATCTTTTTTTTCTTTTTAGTTGATTATTTACTATAATAGTAGTTTCACATGGGAAACTCAAGATAAATGTGTACAACAAAAGTGACAACTTACCGTTCCTTATGGTTAATTTAACTTATATGCACCGGGATTTTCCTAAAGATTCTTCTTCTGGTGTGAATGAAATGCAATGAAGTTTTTAAGTTTATTGAACGTATGTAAAACTGATATTTACATTTAATATATGATCTGACTTGGAAGTTTGGCTTTATCCTGCGGAATTCTTATAATAAAACCATGTCACATGGGATCAATTATGGCTTCAATCGATTGGTGTCAGTAGAATGTGGCCATAGTTTTATGTCTGATTTTAACATCTCAAATTATTTTTAACTACCTTATACAATATTGCTTCGATAACGAACTATATAAATCAAAATACCTTCTTATGTAGTTGCATTATGAAGCGATTGAAGTAGTACCAATTATAAGCCTCTTCTTTCTCGTCTAAAGTTACGTAATGGTTTTCTGCCGTTGCTCCAAATGAATGAAACCGACCCTCTGGAGTAAGAAGCAGTACTGTAGGAGTCTTAAAGGAAGATATATTATTATGATCTAGTTGAAATGTGTTTATCTTCAATGGGTTAGTTTTGAATTCTTGTACTGTAGAAAAGGCACATCCAGAATTAGTATTTCCTAACTCAATTGCACCAACGGCAACAAATGACCTACAATATCAACAAATAACAGATGACAAATGATTATTATTATCATTCATAATAATTTATACCTTTTTTTAGATAGTTATAATAGTATATGTGTTTTACAGTTAGTACACTTAATATTTTCCTGAGCTGTAAAACATATTTCAGGAGCTTCCAAGTATGATATACTTTTTTGACAAACTTTCTTAGTATAAGTGTAATACATAATAATTATAATAGTACTTTAGACATGGCAGATTCAGTACTGTTGCGAATAGTACGCAATTATAAAGACATTGGACTTTTATTTGACACTGTTTATGTAATATTACATTGTTATTTTAATTATAATAGTAAATGAATCGTGCTAGAATATTCCAGATGGATAGTGAAAGTAATTGAGTATATTTATGTTAAGAAAGGTTTTGGAAAATTCCGTAATTTACCCTGTTAATAAAGATAGATTATTTATAATTTCTCTAGTCAATTATAGTTTGTTCTAGATTTAGAATGTTCTTATGATTTTGGTATATAAGCTACGGGTTTTTATGATTAAAGAGCATTGTAAAAATAGTAGTAACAGAAGTATGGAAGTATTATCAGTTAAACTAGAAAGAAAAAGGAGGAGCATTTAGCAGTTTATTCAAATATGGCATTTATTAACTTTGATACTGTACATACTGTAAATAACTGTTAGTTATTTGATTAAAGATATAAAAGGATTCCGAGTTAGTCTGATTTCGCCACAAGTACATGCATAAAAAGTAAATACCAAACTATCGAATTCGACGAAAAGTTGAATTGAAAAGTCGCTAATCTAATGTCAAAATCAAAAGCACGGATTTATCCATCGTTACCTGAATCATCGACATTACCCTTATATTATGAGTAAAGAAACTGTGTCGGTCCTAGTAACCATTCGCTACTATAATTATATATTATTAGAAGCTTTGTAAGAGGGAACAACACAATATTTAACGAGAGGACAAGATATACATATTACAGTTTCATTGTCTTTGACAACGGACTTTGGTCACACATTTTTTAAACTTATAAATTCGATTTTTTTTATCAGAAACTTTATTGTCCAAGTCAACTTCTTCTCCCAGTTAGCCCATGATATGACGTAGTTGAATCCATAATTATTTTGAAAGTCATATATTGTTGAATGTCGCCAACAGTAAATTTTTATATTGCTGCTTGCGAGTGCAATATTTATTCTACGAAGAATATTTTACCCAAATTGTCATGCATTAATACTTTTATTACATAAAGAAGCCTTCAATATTTTCTTTTTTTAAATCACTTTCATTTATCTTGATGATATTTTTTCGTTAAACAATAACGTTCTGTAAATATACTACCGGAATTTATTCAAACTAACTTATTATAACTCAAATATTAACAGCCATTGATGTCGTTTCCTAGATTTAGATATTAAATTTTTACACGATAAACTCAACACAAAAAATTACGACATAAGCCTATAGTTTGCTGACATCCACTTCATATGAAATATATTGTTTCTCTACCAAACAAAACGCAGCTAATCAACAAAGTTTACTATATATCAAAAAAAATTGCGAAAGCAATATATATATATATATATACAACTCGTCTAAACATCAATTCAACAATGTTAGATCTGTAAATTTGCTTTCGCAAATTTTTAGTTCTTCCCTCGCCGGGATTCGAACCCATGCTGCTGAGATATCGATGAAACCAAATTGCCTGCACTGTAGCCGTCCCGCTAGATCACATGATCACCTGGTATTTACAAAAATAAAGCTTTCGGTGGCCGTGTGTTACTTTTCCTCGTCAGTTTTAATCTAGCGTCGTCCTACAGTACATGATATATAAGGCATGGAGATGTTATTGTCACAGATCAGCTCAATAATCTATAGTAAAGGATCCTACAAATTAATGCAAGATACAGTCACAGAAAATAATTATATTTATAAGTACGTCTGAGTCAGTGACAACGCTACAACAGATTTATCCATCGGATCACCAGCAATGATTGTGATACATGGCTGTGTACATTATGTATATACAACTCGTCTAAACATTAACCCAACAATGTTAGATGATCTGTAAATTTGCTTTCGCAAATTTTTTGTTCTTCCCTCGCCGGGATTCGAACCCATGCTACTGAGATATCGTGACACCAAATCGCCTGCACTGTACCTAGCCGTCCCGCTAGACCACACGACCACCTGGGTTTCACCAAAATAAAGCTTTCGGTGGCTGTGTGTTACCTTTCCTCGTCGGTTTTAATCCAGCTTCGTACTACAGTACATGATATATAAGGCATGTTTAAAATTTTCAAATTCGCAAACTACATTTCACATTAAATAATAACAGTTCGTTAATATATGTTCACTAGCGCTTTCATGCCTTCTGGAAATCTTCAGGCGACATTTTAACAATGTCCAAAATGACACTACCGTTGGTAACGATTATTACGTTACAATAACGGTAAGGGGAGATAAATCAAACCTGTTTACGTACATGTAAGCGCTAGTGACAATATTTAAACGAACTGTTATTATTTGATGTGAAACGTAGTTTTAATGTACATTCTGTACACCGTATTTATTTACTTTTGCTATATATATATCGTGTACAAGTTGCGATTTTGTACAGGTTATAACCTGTACAAAAATATTGTACAGGTTATAACTTGTATACTGCAAAAATACATGTTATAACATGTACAAAAGTACCTCGTGCATGTTATAACCTGTACAAAATATTGCTTAAAAATGGTTTTAACTTGTACAAAATCGAAAAAAAGGATATGTTTCTATTATCGCAATAGATGTTATTAACCTCAATAATATGTTCATAACTTTTTTATTATTCCTTCATGTTTGTGTGTTTTGTCCTTTTTTGTACAGTAAATGTCCAGGGGTCGGTATTATGAAGCATTACTTAGACCAGTCATACGATATTATTTATGATCCTCTTAAGACTATCTATGGACATATCTATTTTTGATGAATTATAACTGTGAGTGCCCACTTTGAAGGCAATAGTAAAATATTTTGACACTAAAAGACATAAGAGGATGGCCAGGATAGATAGTGTCTACAAATAAAATTGGGTATGGAAATGGGGTATGTGTCTAAAAGACAACAAACCCGCCCATGAAGCAGACAACATCCAAAGGCTACAAATACATGCTTTCAAAGTAGAGGATATATATAAACATCATCGTGCACTGATTTTATAGTTTGTAAAACACAAATTGAGTCATGCTGAAGGCCAAAGAGTACTAGTAGTTCCAAAGATAATGATAATGAAGCGTGGTCCGATGAAAACTATTTCAGCTCTCTCTTGCTTTTACAGAGTAAGCATATAAGACATTGTTTTAGTCTATGCGTGCTATAAAACGAGAGGGAGGAGTTTTACTCAAAATTATAAGACATTGTTCTTATTTTTTTTGAAGAATTTAGTTACTTCTATCTAATATAATTGTTATTGAGGAAATGCAAGCTGTTAGTAAATAGTGTCACACTTATCTAAGCCATGATGGACTGCATAAAACACAATTACATGAAAACACATTTTGCCAACTCAAGTAATGAAACATATATTTCTTAAACTTTTCCTCTACAGAAAAAAAAAACCGTTCTGGTCTATTTATTGTTTTTCTTTTTGCATTTGTGAATTTAAATGTATATTTTACTCAGTAAGATTTTTCGTAAATTTTGTACAAGTTAAAACCATTTTTATGTACAAAATCGCAACTTTTACACGACATATACACAATGTACACATCCATGTATCATTAATGCTGGTGATCCGATGGATAAATCTGTTGTAGAGTTGTCACTGGCTCAGACCTACTTATACATATATCCTAATATATGATGTACTGTGTTGCAATGACCGTTGATGCATGCATAGCAGCAGAAATATACCCTGTCGAAACTATCAATCTCGCTCCTTTTCTTTATAGCTCATTTGAATTCCTCTGTTTGTTTATCTTGATTTGTGTCATTGAACTGAATATTTGAGATATGAACATCGGTAAGGAACGACATCAAAAGTTCAATGTTGGATAAAAAAAAAAATGAATTCACATAGTTTTTTCACTGACCCCCTATCCCTCCTCTTAACTTAATTTGGGAAAAAAATAATTGAACGATATGGTTATATGTAACATTGATGTTGGATAAACAAAACTTTTTTGCATTTTTTACCCCTTAACAACCCCCAAACTATTTGAATTAAGTTTGTTTTATCCTACATTGATCTTTTGATGTCGTCCCTCAAATACTGCTGCCTCAAATTTACAACCGAAAATGAAGCCAACATAGAAGTTAATACTCACCTATCAAAAAAGCTTATTCATGGAGTATTTGAGGTTTTTGACGGGGTTCATATTGTTTAGGAAAATTAATTTATGTTTTGTTTTTCATGTGTAATATTTCATTGTACATTCCGACGTCGGCTACGTACATTTGCTCGTTGACTTGTTATCGAAATGTTCTATAAAAATCATCACAGTCGCTTGACTCAATACAATCGATAAAGAAGTCAGTTGGACGGCAAACGCCTGAATCTGACAGATAAAGGTCTACTTGTCGACACAAAAAGGACCCGTATGTAAATTGTAAACACCCTCAAACAGCGCCACCTATATTTTTTTCTACGGCATCTTTGAGAACGATGTCCCGTTCTGCAGTAAATTAAAACATTAAATTAACTAAAACATAGAAAAGTAAGTGTAAAAAAACAAATTGAAAGATTTATTTGCAGATGACTGTTTATGCATGATATTCTGGCAATGTGCGCAGTGTCCTTAGTCTCAGATTGAAAATTAGTGTGTTTCCTACGTCAAAATGGCGAATTTCAATGTTGACATTTTTTCATCTATTTATAAGCTGACACAATTTCGTATCGAATCATTTATAAGGAATTTTATTATTGATCTCTGAAGATCATCCAATTACATTTACCGTTAGAAAGTGGCTACACATTACCAGCCATCGTTACAAAGTATTCATGTGTTTTGTGGGGATACCTTGGGAATGTAAAAATAAATATTATCTTCATTATATTTCCATGCATACACATGTCATACCAGCAAACCCATTCTTAACAGACCTCATAAGGTAAACGGACATATTTAACTGTCTGCAACTTTAGCAAAACTTCGTGTAAATAATCCTGATGTCATTTTGAATTCAAGCACAGCAAACACGTGGTAGATTATTTATGTTTGACAGTTTGTTAACCTTAATTGCACGTTGATGCTACTATATACTTACCAATAACCTTTATCGTGTTATACTTTCAAGAGTTATATAATACATACAGGTAGGTGCAGGGATTTCCTTTACTGGGTTTTGAGTGATTATGAGGGTGTAATGATACATTACAGCATTTTTTTGGCATTTGATATATTTCATATACATGTACATTTTATGTACACAAAGAACAATATAAAGTAAATGAACATTCAAGGGTTTAATTCCCACCCTAGGTATAAAGTTTGATACTCATAACAGGTTGGAACAAATAGATCAGATTGCAATTGATAATAACGTGTTGTATATCTGTATGTTGAATCTGTCTTTAGTCCCCCAAACCTAAGTCAGGTTTATCACAAATGTAATGCTAAAATGCTGATTGATGGGGCCAAGTCATCAACATCATTTTTACTAGTATACAGCAGTTTCTCTAAGGATTAGTAAGGGAATACTTTACATATAGACTAGTGGTTAAGTCCTGTCTCTTTTGTCTTTGATATTTCCTTATTTACATTATAATTTCTAATATGCCAGCTATGCTGGCACTTATGGTAGAAGCATAGTTTTGGGACAAAGAACGATAACTCTTTCTAGACGACCCATCTGAAAAGTTTCGTCACTCTCGTTAAATCTCGTACGATTATTTTTGTTTAATGGCGGCCAAATTTAACGTTTTAACGCGATCTTGAAAAAACGGGACAGATCGGAATAATTTCGATGTTTAAATAAGACATGCATTTTTATTTGTTTGATTAAACAAGAATTCAGAAATTTTGGTAACTTTGGTAGCTTATTTAAATTTTATTGTACCACGGAAATTACAGAAGTTAGGACAACAACATCTGACGCCATGTTTCGTCTGCTTTAACATTCCATTATCAGTGAGGTCAAAACAAATTACCTAAGTCTTAATAATCACAGGTACTTCATTTGAATGTAACAAAATCATAGTAAACGATAACATATTTAGCGTAAAAGTTCCGTCCAGCCATGGGAACACAGAAAAAAAACTCTGCAGGCAATACATTTCGGATTTTTTTTTATAATAATAATAATAATAAAAATAATATGCCATGCGGCATGCAGAGTAAACTCCGGTGCACTGGTTGACCAAGACTACTTATGTTCATCTGCCACATTATTCTCCACATCAAGGAACATTGATAAACTGTTGAATGTGATCACGGTTACTTATGTAGTCAATGACGAATCCAGCATTTTTCATAAGGAGGGCCCACTGAAGGGTGATGTTTTACCAAGTATGTGTTTTTATACTAACTGTATCATTACATCAGCAAACAGAGCAGCTTAGGTTTAACAATTTTAATGTAGTGCCACATTTTAACATTATTTCTGACATATTTTACTGTCAAAACTCGACAGGCACGTACAACGTAACCCTAGCGAACGACCTAGATATTGAATTTCACTTCATGATTTTTTATCACATGAAACACAGCAGGCGATGCCAACCATCTATCCCAGTTGAGTAAAGTTTAAACAACGACATCACAGACTTCTGATACTTCTCGTTATTAGTGGTGATATTTCACTCAACCCAGGACCAGCTAAACATCCATGTGGTCACTGCTATAAAGCAGTTGCGAAAAACCACCGTGCAGTATTGTGTGAGGCTTGCAACTACTGGTGGCACATTAAATGTGCCAATATTTCACCTACCAGTTACAATATTCTATGTAACTCTGAAGAACCGTGGTTATGTAATGACTGTAATTCATTTAAGTTTACCAATTCATTTTTTGATATTTCCTTACAAAACTCTACATGTATGAACACTAGCAACTCATCGTCATCTTCAGAAAGTTCAGGGTCTGACATCTTCACTGAACTTAGAGAAGCTAGGAAAAAGCATATAAACAACTTTCATATATGCCATTTAAACATTAACAGTATGCGGTACAAGTTTGATGAACTTAAACCAATTCTACTTAAGAAAAAATTGTTGACTGTCTGATTATTTCTGAGACCAAATTATACTCTTCTTTTAAAGACTCCTTATTTGAAGTCGATGGCTATAAACTACAGCGAAGAGACCGTACTGACCATGGGGGAGGAATAGCTACTTTCATGAGAGCTGACATACCAGCCAGAAGAAGACTTGACATTGAATGTAAGACTCTTGAAAACATTGTTTATGAGATTACTCTTGATAAAACTAAATGGTTAATTTATGCTATTTATCGTCCACCATCAATGGCGAAGAGTATTTTTTATGACTCCATAAATATACTATTAGATAAAGGTTCCAAATTTATAGAAAATTATATGGTTATTGGTGATCTTAACTATGATTTTATGGTTAAAAGCAAATCACAAATATTGGAGGATATATGTGACATTTTTGATCTGTCAAATATAGTAAAAAAAACCTACATGCTATATGAGAGGGTATGAACCATCACTTGTAGATGTTATTCTTACAAACAGAACAACTCTTTGTTTCAAAACACTGGATTTTAACACTGGTGTTAGTGATTGTCATCATATGATATCTACTTTTATAAAAGGTCATACACCTAATTGTGTAAACAGTAAGACACAATACAGAAGTTTTAAATCTTTTAATGTTGATAATTATATTAATGATCTTGATAATATAAATTTTTTACATGATCAGATGAATGTATAAATGATTTAAATTTGGTATATAATGATTTTGAAACAAAAGTCTCAGATGTGATAAAATGTCATGCACCAATGAAATACAGATACCCTCGAAAAAACTCAGTACCATATATGAACAGAGAACTAAGAAAAGCGATCTTTCACAAACAAATGCTGAGAACAAAATTTGAAAAATACAAAACAAGCAAAACTTGGGAAGCATATAGAAGACAAAGAAATATGGTCACAAAATTAAAAAGAAAATCAGTGAACATTTATTTTCAAGAAAGATGTGCTGGAGGACAAAAATCAAAACACTTTTATAGCACAGTCAAACCATTTTTATCTAAAAAATCTACCTGTAGCCAACAAAAAATTGTACTTGTGGATGATAATAAAATTTTAAACGACACTAAAGATGTCTGTGACAACTTTAATACTTTTTTTTTAATGTTGCCAATGACATAGACAAAGGTACTATTTTTGAAGAAAAAACACATCCTAGTATTTTAAAAATTAAATCTCACATACAACATGATAAACCTTTTGATAAATAAGGCCGTTAGTTGTCTTGTTTAAATTGTTTTACATTGTCTTATTGGGGCCTTTTATAGCTGACTATGCGGTATGGGCTTTGCTCATTGTTGTAGGCTGTACGGTGAGCTATAGTTGTTGATGTGTGTGTCATTTTGGTCTTTTGTGGATGTTTGTCTCATTGACAATAATACCACATCTTCTTTTTTATATTTCCTCATTTTTATGCATATTGTGGCATTTAGGTCGTCCGTAAACCTTCTTATGGTCATTGCGAATCAAAATATAGCTATAGTGTCACGGTCAATTTTTTTTTATATTTTTTTCACTATTCACCGCTTCAATTTGAATAATGAAACATTAACCATTTCATTATTCATTATTCATTTTTCAATATTGAATAGTGAATAATGAACTATTTCATTATTCATTATTGAATAATGAATAATGAACTATGAATAATGGACGTACTTCAGCCCGGTTGATTTTAAACCTATACATGTTGACACAGTAAACAAACTTGTGAAACAGATCAATGTAAAAAAAGCTACTGGCGTAGATCAAATATCATCTAAACTACTACGAGCTGGTGCACCAGTACTCAACAAACACATAACAACATTAATAAATAACACCATAGAATCCAGTGAGTTTCCCAACAGACTCAAAGAAGCTCAGGTTGTACAATTACATAAAAAGAATGATCCACTGGATAAAAAGAACTATAGACCTGTGAGCATTTTACCAACAATTTCAAAAGTCTATGAAATGGTTATGTCTGACCAGTTAACTGAATTTTTTGAGAATATATTTCATGCTTTTTTATGTGCATTCAGAAAAGGTCATGGATGTCAGACAACTTTGCTGAGACTCCTTGAAGATTGGAAAACAGCTTTGGATAATAATATGTATGTGGCAGTTATTCTTATGGATCTTTCGAAAGCTTTTGACTGTTTACCTCATGATATTCTTTTAAGTAAATTATCTGCCTACGGTCTTTCTTCTAAATCAGTGAAATTACTTTTAAATTATCTTACAGATCGTAGGCAACAAATCAAACTTCAGGGAGTACTCAGCAGTTGGGCTGATATCCAAAAAGGGGTACCCCAAGGCTCAATCCTGGGGCCCCTATTATTTAATATTTTTATAAACGACATATTTTATTTTATTGAACATGGTACCTTGTATATTTATAACGATGACAATACTCTGTCTTATGCTGACAATGATTTTGATAATTTATTATGTACACTCGAAAGAGAAAGTGCTGTTTTAATTGACTGGTTATATTTAATTGTATGCAGGCAAATCCTGACAAATTCCAAGCCAATGCAGTTGGAAATAAAACATTTGCAAAAAAGCCTGTTTTTAATATACAGTCAGCAAAAATAGCCTGTGATGAGATTGTCAAACTTTTGGGTATTGATATTGACTATCAACTTAATTTTAATCACCACATTAAAAATAATTGTTGAAAGCATACCAACAACTGAATGTTTTAAAGCGCATTGGCTGCTACCTTACTAAATTGAATAAACTGACAATTTTCCACACATTTATTTTATCTAATTTTAATTTTTGTCCTTTGGCATGGCATTTTTGTAACAAAAATAACACCACCAAATTGGAAAAAAATCAGGAAAGGGCTTTACGATTTATATATGAAGACTATGTTAGGGAGCTACCATTTGATTTTTATGGGGGGGCTAGGATGAAATTTGAAAAAAATAGGCAGGACAGGAGTTTTGAGTAAAAAAAAAAGGCAGGATGAGACACTTGCAAAAAAAAATAGTCAGGACGACGATTTAGGTAAAAAAAAAAAAGTCAGATTAAACTAAAAAAAAAGGCAGGACCGAACAGAGTGAAAAATAAAAAGGCAGGACAACGATTACAACTACAAAAAAAAAGCAGGACAAAATTTTTCATCCTAACCCCCCCCCCCCCCCCCCCCCCCATTAAAGTCAAATGGTAGCTCCCTTAGTTCATATGATGAACTACTTTTACGAGCAAAGGTTCCATCACTGAAAATAAGACGTATGCGTAACATGGCTTTTGAGTGTTTTAAAATTTTATATAAATTGTCACCACCATGCTTACATGATTTAGTTGTATTGAAAGACTGTAAATATAATTTTAGATATTCTAATATTGTAGATATACCTAGGGTCCGAACAACAACCTATGGTAAGAACTCTTTTAAATACACAGCTGCTGTTTTATGGAATGATCTACCTGATGCTTTTAGAAAAATTGCTAATTTTAGTCAGTTCAAAAATATTTTAAAGTCATGGAATGGAAATGACTGTAAGTGCACGGTTTGTGCAGACTTTTAGTTAATATATTATGCAAATTTATTTATCATCTAGATCATATCCCATTTTTTTCAATTTTTATGCTATGCATTTTTACCAGCTTTTATGCCTAGTTTACACTTATATGCTTTTAGCCTTAATACCTAGCTTATGCTTATATTCTGCTTTTAGTGCTTCATTTTTGTGCTGTGATATTTATTGCATGTGTACTATATTATGTATTGTATTGTTATAAATGTTGTACTGTTATATAATGTCTCATATGTCGGTTAAAAGCTCATTAGAGCTTATGTTTGTCTATGTTTTATATACCATGCCGACTCTAAATAAAGCTTATTTATATTTATTTATTTATTTATAAGGGGCGCTCTAGTCATGCTTCAGTGATTCCCTATATAGTCATCATTTTTTTCATAAGAAAAACGGTCCCCCCTCTGGATCCTATAGTAGCCCACAGACTAATTTAAAACTTAACAAAAGTTTAAACATTATTCAAATAATTCACAATCTTCTAATTCTGTACTTCCTTTGGCAAACTCTCAACAAATCTTTTTATTGATTGTGTCACACCTTATACAGTCCCAGGAGATGGAAACTGTTTTGTTTTCTCTCTCTAAGTTTAATCATAAAAGGAGACTTGAGTCTGAGTAGTACATTTAGAACTGACTTCTGTGTATATTGTATGCTCCCACATTGTCCAAAATTGGATTTTATGGGAAGATGGAGTTATTATGATACATGTAACCCATGAGAATACCATGACTTTGATAGGTACAAAATGTATATACAGGGCATGTTACTTGGAAGTGTGTGGGGTACATCCTAAAATTCTAGCTGCAGCAGAATAGTTGCCTGCATATTTTATGCATCAGTTTAAACCTGTCGGATCAAAACATTTTCACTCTACCAAGTACTTTATCACTAATATCACTATCAGGTTCACATTTCAACCTATTTAGCAATACATTACACACTTATCATGGTTATATAAACATCACAGTACCAAAATTGTACTCAGTAACCAAATTGCACCTTTTCAGCCAAAAAAAAACTGCAAAAATCTTACAAGTTTTCTTTCACCATGTGAAGTTATCTTATTATCATCTTTTTAAAATGAGCAAATTAAATTTGTTACTTACCAGCATCTTTTTTCTTCAAAAAGGAATAGTTAAAGCATGGAATAATGTCAAATTGTTCGAAATATTTGAAGAAATAAAACAAAATCTCTGTTTATATCCCAGTTTTAAGTATTTGAAATCAACCATACATGTAAAGATGTATGGAATATGGGTACTGTCTGACCTCATTACAGTATCATGGATTGTTTGGATGTAATTTCAAACCCATTTTTCAATGACTCTACATGGACTCAAAATTAAATTGGTGTAACTTTATTGTAAACAAGGAAAGTCTATAAAATAAGCACAAGCACAGAATAAACTTCTGTCTTGTACATAAAAAAAGTTGGTAAAAAACTGACAATTTAGGTGCAATTTGGGTATTCTCATGTTAGCAACTTCACAACAGAACTACAAATTTATTTTCATGACCAACAAAAAAAGTACAAAACTAAAGGCAATAAAATGTTTCGCCACATATAGCCTGATATGACCACAGATGTACATAAAAAACAACATTTTTTTTTTATGTCAGTTGAAATCAAACATATTTTAATTTTGGATCCTTTAAACTTCAATATGGACTAATTTGAAAACAGGTATCAGGTTAATCCACATATTTCTATTCAGCAGAAGTTTCTAACTACATATCTCCTTAATTTCATATGATCTGTATAAAGTAAGTCCTACAAAAATATTGAAAAGTGTACATTTAATTTTTTTTCTAGCTTTTCTCATGTGAAAGCAGTACCTTTTTGGTCACTATTTATGTGTTGCGTCTAAATAAGAATTGTAACACTTTATAGTGACTGAACAGGTTAAGCAAATACTTCTTAAGAAACCGAAAAAGAAGACAACTTGAAACAGCACCAGTCATGCCAGTATATATGTATGTATGAATAAAAACTCATGGAAGTGGGGGTTCCAATCACATGTCCCCATTCAAATGCATTGATCGTCCAAAAAAAAGGGGGGTTGGTTCCAACTACTATATGTCCCCAATCAAATGCATTGATCGGCCAAACAAAAGGGGGGTTCCAACCCCAAGAACACCACCCCCTGGATCCTTCAATGCAATATGTTAGTTCTATGTCCTTGTGAATATATTGTAAGAAAAGTTATCAATAATTCTGCAGATAATGCAATTTTATCAAGTGTTTTGTACATTTTCTGTTAAAATTTTCACAATCAATGAAACATTCAAAAATGCTTAACTTAATTTTATAACTAAAAGTTTCAAACAATGACAAGTGTTTTATTTACCAAATAACTCATGTGTTTCTGTGAGAGAAAAAATATATGCAAGAAATGACATAAAACCGACTCTGAATTTAATAGTACATGATATTGATGTAGAACTCACAAACTGAAGATGATCAGAAATACAAATGTTTTTAATTCGAGTCAGATTTTTATTACGGAAGCCTTTCAACGCTATCAATTAAAATTATTTAGTCAAAATTTAACTCTAGTATTAAGGTTTATCTTAACAAATTGGCAAATATGGCCTTATTATCACCTAAAAAATACTGTGTACAGACTGGCATGTGAGGTTTGGAAAGTTTTTATGTTTTTAGATATATAAAAGTTAAATTTATTTTGCATATCTGAAAGATAAAATCATTTTTGGTAGAGATCTGTATTCAAAATATTTATTTTGTCCAATGCTTGAACAGATTTTTTATTCATCAATTTGGGAATCAGAATATTTTTTTCAGAAAAAAAAAATATCATATCATGCCTTTTCAAGTTCAATGTTCGTTCCCTAAACATTTTCCATCTGAACTTATAAGTTATAATTTTATGAACATGCATGAAATATTTGCCACTGAACGTTAAACAACCAACAACCAATCATTATATAGGACATTGTCTTAGTATAAAGCTGGCATTTAAGGTAGCGCCTTCCTCATATTATTCTCTTGTGCATGTAGTACGGCAAAAGCTATTGTTACTCTTATTTTCCTCATTTGCCTGAAAACAATGGAATGTATTGATTGTTGATGTATGTAAAGTGACTTGTAATTAAACTGTCACTGCTAACAGAGACTTGGACTCTGGTGATAAGTTTCTAGACTGTAATGATCTGTTATCTCATTGGCAATTACACCATATTTAAATGTTATTTTCCCCTTTATAAGTTTTTAAGAAAAGAATTTAATAATAATATCATAATAAGTTGTAAAAATATTAAAAAGTTAAGCACAGGGGCCAAATTTTTTGGCTTTTCATTCAAGAAAACCTAGAGGTGTGGAAAAGTTTAAAATAAATGTTTTGAACTCAGAAAACTATCAATATATAGAGTACAAATATTGTTTTAATAAAGAATTTGAGAATATTTGCCTGTTAATAGAAGATATAATTGTTATATGCCCTTTTTCTAATATATGTGTGGCTTTGATCTGGCTGTGGTTTAAAATCTAAGAATGGAGTTGGTTATCATCATATTTATCTGATTTATATCAACATCATTGTTCAATTTTAAAAATCATTGTAATACATTACTTCGCTCTTCATGTGCCCTTTAATTGGAATAAAATATCTTATGTTACATGTATACCACATTTCTTTATTTTAGTACTAACAGGTTATCTTTTAAAAGCATTTAAAGTAAGTGAGATGTTGACAAGCTTAGTCAATGATTGTAAATCCAGATAATGTCATGAGTTTTTTTTTTTTATAAAAGTAAATAATGTGATTATTTCTCATATCAGATTAATAAATATCTCATTGTTGTTCTTTTTCCAAAAATTTCTGAACATACTGTATTTAAGTCAGTTTTGTTTTTGTCTGAGACTACTATAACATGGGAAGTGAACAATCTCTATGTTATGCATTGCAGTTGTCTCAGGTTTTTGTTTTTTGTAGTTCAATTGACTATGCATTTAAGAGCAAGTAAATGTGAATTTGGATTTTATTTGAAGTTGATTCAGTATATTTTATGACATAATACCACTTTTTTTATTTCAACAAGGCATTTTCAAATTTTATTTACTGGTCAGCTTAGGTTATTATCCAATCAATAATTTAATTGAAACGACTTAACAGTTGGTTGCAGAAATTTTGAATTCAAGTATAAGAAGAAAAAATTATAAAGCAAAACTTGAAATATGACCTATAATAGGAATTATGAGAACTTCATGATATCAGATTGCAATAAAGCTTATGTTCAGTTATCTTTGTGTTGATTATTATGTTCTAAATCCCTTTCTGGTTCTTTAGATGTTCAGATTTTGTTTCTCTTGATAAAGGCAAGCAACAGAACTTGTACATCTTATATAGTTTCTTATCTCAGGGTGAATCCCGACAATTTTAAACATAAGTGGTGGTATTCTCAACCAGGAATATAAAAGAGGGTTTCAACTATATGATCCCATTCAAATGCATTAATCTTCCATACAAAGAGGAGGTTCCAATTACCAGACTCCCTGAGATCTGCCACTGTATCTTAAAGCAGCTAATAAAACAAAAATTGTACATGTACTTCTGTCCACTGCAGATTGATTTGATTTTCATTCAATGGTAATGGTCATAATTTTGAAGACTATATTTCCATTTTTTTCATATTTTCGTTTAAATGTAATGAAAAATTCAATTCTATTGTAACACAGGTTCTTCTGACAAATGACTGATAAACCCCTCTGGTATCCTTCTATCTACAAAAAGGGTGTTTGAGAATATACAAGAAGTCCAAGTTTCAGAGAAAAATCAGTTAAATGTAGGTACTTGACATCTTTGGAAGTGTTCAAAAATCTGTACTATCAAAAAATGTCATATTCAACCTTTCCATGACTATTTTAATGATACAACAGTAGAGGAACATGGAATATTGAAAAGTTATTCAAGAAATCGACGAAATAGATCTGCAATCATTAATTTTACTTCAATTTACTGTTGTGAACTTGCAAAAGCCTACGATGCGCGTACCGAGTTATCTCCCTTTGATCTCCGCTTCGCAACGAATAAGCTGACACAATTGCGTATCCGGGGTTTTGTGATCTAATATAGTAAACTAACTTAAGAAGCAAAAAATTGTTTTACTTCATATTTATACCCCTCAACACGTTACCAAACCTATTTAAGGAATAATGAAGGATTTTCCGTGGACCTACGCAAATTTTCAGAAAAAAAGTTTCACTTCACTCGTGAATTTATAACATTTCAACAACACTTTTTAATGATAATTATATACAATAAGGATGCTAATTCAATCTCGAATAGAACACTTTGGTTTTTGTTAATGTACGAATACAAATTAAATAAGACAATACGAGTCCAAAAAAAAACGAGCCCTGCACATTTACCCCAAAAATCGTAAACTCTGACCTTTTATCACGTGACCAATGTCTTGACCTTTGAAGCCATTATATCGTTTGCAGTCCAACTGAAGTCTTTGTTATAGATTCATATAAGATTAGCAACACTTTTTTTTTTAAAGTTTTCTTTTTTGTTGATTCTGCCAATTTTGTTTTTAAACATCATTGATATAATACTGAGGTCTATCTGTAATTTTAAACAGATGTTCTTTTTTCCGGGTGATTGATTTCTCGCCATATAAACTTTGCACGTGTAATTTATGTTTAGCCTTATGTACCTGTACTTTTAATACGAAATTCGAAATTTGTTTTTCACTAACGTTCAGAGACACACCATTGGTAGAAAAAACACATAAACAATAGAAAAAATTGCATGGCGCGTCAATCAGGCCTCCCCTAAAATGACCGTAAGAAAGCTCCTGGAAAGTTTGATGCCGGAATGAGTGTTGCTGAAGTCAAAGTTTGAGTTGATGTGCATAAGTCAACAGTTTAGAGGCTAACAAACAGATATCGACAAGTTATGACTGCACAGGATAGGCCGATATCTCACGGGTAAACCCAAAAAACTAACACCGAGATAGGTGCACTACTTTTGCTTAACGTCAATACGTGACAAGTTTAATCCGGCCACAAGAGTAGTGCATAGACTAAGGGCAGCTACTGGGGTGCTTGCCAATCCTTCATTTATGCACGTGGAGCATGGACGAGAAATTGGTTTCGATTAACACTATACTCATTTCCCCATTTTGACCCTCCTGCGCTCCATACAAAGAAATTCCTTGTGAATGTGAGTGATAAACATGCATGTTCCTTCTGACATGTCATTATTCCATTTGGTTATTATTAAAATTGTATGTAGTTATGATTTTGTAATAAAATAAAGTTTTATATTTTTGTTGCAAAACTTTTTTTGCTCAGTATAGTACAAGAGTCTGTAAACTTATATGGTATTTTCACTAGTCACTTTATGAATTTTAAATAATACTCAAATATTGTACACATGGTTTTAAATGACAACTACTCTTCTCACCTTTTGCGTGTCTGAAATAATGATGCAATGTTCGCTTCTGCTACAGCAGTTACATCATCCACATTTGATTCATTCTCTGGTTGAAACACATGATCGATTTCTATATAAATGTATACAATACATTGAGAGAAAACTGTATTTTCAAATTAGTTAAAAACTTAAAACAAAAATAGAAATAACAAAAATATGTACATGTAGAATATTTGTCAACTAGTAACCAGCCTAATATCAAAACAAGGTATAACTCTTTTTAGATCATTTCATTAAACCGTAACCAACTGTCCATACATTTGCCAAGATATTAATTTTTCTGCAGCTTGATAATGTGTGAACCAGTGGCGGATCCAGGATTTTTCATAAGTGGGGGCCCACTGACTGATCTAAGAGGGGCCCCGCTCCAGTCACGCTTCAGTGATTCCCTATATAAGCAACCATTGTTTTCCCAGAAAGGGGGGGGCCCTAAATCCGCCTCTGTGATCAAATCTAATGGAGGTCATAATCCATAGTGCACAAAAGTACAATAAAACGATGTGTCCATAAAGTTGTACATCAATTATTTCTTAATGTATTTAAAATAAATGCAGTGTGTATTCTGCTCTCTGATAGGGAACATCACTATACTGGTTTTTTTTCTTCTAAATTTCTGTTGAAGACATGTTTAACCCCGCCACATTGTTTATGTATGTACCTGTCCCCAGTCAGGAGCCTGTAATTCAGTGGTTGTCGTTTGTTTATCTGTTACATATTTGTTTTTCGTTCATTTTTGTACATAAATAAGGTCGTTAGTTTTCTCGTTTGAATTACTTTACTTTGTCTTATCGGGGCCTTTTATACCTGACTATGCGGTATGGGCTTTGCTCATTGTTGAAGGCCGCACGGTGACCTATAGTTGTTAATGTCTGTGTCATGTTGGATCTTTTGTAGATAGTTGTCTCATGGGCAATCATACCACATTTTCTTATATATATATAATACAGATTCTTGCCAAAAAAAAATGCAGGGCTTCTCAACAGTTGCACTAAAATGCTATCCTAATTATACAGAGTTATATTAACTATATATGTTTCAACTAAATATTACTGCTTCTACCACTATAATTACTAAATTCACCATCACTACCGAATAGTTATCAAAGGTAAGTACATAAGACTCATCAGTGACGCTCAGATCAATATAGTTATGAAGCCAAAAGCCAAACAAATATACTGAGCCAAACAAGTTTAGCAACACTTTTTTTTTTAAATTTTTCTGTTTTGTTGATTCTGCCAATTTTGCTTTTAAACATCATTGATATAATACTAAGGTCTACCTGTAATTTTAAACAGATGTTCTTTTTTCCGGGTGATTGATTTCGCGCCATATAAACTTTGCACGTGTAATTTATGTTGTACCTTATGTACCTGTACTTTTAATAAACATGCATGTTCCTTCTGACATGCCATTATTCGATTTTGTTATTATTAAAATTATATGTAGTTATGATTTTGTAAAGTTTTATATTGTTGTTGCAAAACTTTTTTTGCTCAGTATACAAATGCCAAATACGGCTAAGGTAGTCTATTCCTGGGAGTAGAAAATCCTTAGTTTTTCAATAAATTCAAAACAACAAAAAGGACTACTTCCTCTTCCTACACATACTCTTATACTTCTTAAAATTATAATAATGTTTTGTTAAATAGGATATTGGTGTTTAGTTTTTTGAAAATATTTCAATCTCTAGATAGTAAATATTATTTAATGTTAAACACTGACTGGAGTCTATACCTTTGTTGTCGTTTTCCTGGTCAAAATATGTACAGGATAGCATATTTTCATCTGGATCTTGAAATCCCTGACCACAAAAAGAAATATGCAATTGTACAATATAAACACATTTTTAGATTCACTCAACCGTTTCTATTTTGAAACTACAGAAATGTACATAAAAAATCATTAAGAAAAAAATCAAGGCTAAAATAAAAAAAACAAACAAACACGGGAGTTCGATAGTGTTAGCATCTTTTGCTTTGCAGGTATAATTTGCAATGGGAATCCACAATCAGTATAAAATTAATAATCGGTCATCAAATAAATTGGTGAATAAAGATATCAAACGGCTGTTCTTATAAGAAAAATCACACACCGCCTAAAATTGACGATGGTTGGACGAGCAGACGAAAACTATACCAGCGACCAAACTAGTAAGTATATGTATATTATTAAACGAAAACCTTATGTTGTGTGTTGCTTTTCTACCTTCCACAATAAATTAATTATAATGCCTATGTGTCTCATAAGTACCATGCATATTTGCATTTATGACTATTCAGTTTGGAGTTTGGATATTGTTTCCGTCATCGGAATAAAGTGTATTCACTATTTTGCTATCAGTTCTAAGTTTACTATTCACTGCGTTCGTGGATATATTTTTTAGATACTCTATATATCATGGACCGCTGTGGATAGAAAACTTGGAATATGTTCAAAGTTTACAGAAAAAACAGAGAACATAAAAAATAACGGCCCTTGAAAAAAAAGGGGAGGACTAGAAAAAATTGTACTTGAGGCCATGACAATTATTGTCGTGTTTTTTTCTGTTTATTATGAGTCATAAATATATTATATATGAAGTGCATTTACTATCAATTCATATATTACTGTCCTCGACCGTCACTAATATATTATATACTGTCTCTAAAATAACTATATCGCCTAGGATAGTAAACTTGGAATTGAAAGTAAATAGCAAATACACTTTATTTATTGTATATGTATGTTCATAGTTTACAGGAAAACAGAAAACAAAAAATAACGGACTTTGAAAAAAAGAGGGAGTGCTAATAGTCCAGTCAATCTAGCATAAATTTGACCCTAACCCGAAAGTAATTGCAAAAGAAGATTTTAAAGTTGTAATCTTTAGCATTATACCCCAAATATACACAGAAAAAAGTCCCATAAAAATCTAACTTGAGGAAGACTACAAAAATCACCATTTAAATTTCCTATGGAGATTTGCATTTAAAAGGGAGATAACTCTTGCCAAAAAAGCAGAAATATCAATTAAAATTGATACAAAATTAAATTTTTACTGCTTCTGTTCATCAGAATGTATTTATTCTTGATTTTTCAGCGGTCTTTAGAGTATAACAAACAACTTCTTTTTGTGGTTTAAAGTTTCTTAAGATAGATAAGAAAAAATATAATATGCAGGTATAAACAATACCAAATTTTCACATTATTTTTTTAAATGGTCACAAAGCTTCAAATTAGCAATTTCTTTAATGAAAAATGCACGAAAAATTAAAAAAACTACCCATAAAATTTCGGTTTTGTACATTTCATAAGTAGAAGATTATACAACTTAGTCAAATACAAACTTACAACCCCATCAAAGTGTCATACTTTACCAAAAATATCAAGAAAATCAACCAAAAACTTACCAAAAAAGACTCATTTTTGTAAGAGTTATCTCCCATTCCAATGTTAATTTCCATTGAAATTAAAAAAGTTGATTTTGAGTTTTCCTCAAGTTAGATTTTATGGGACTTTTTTCTCTGTATATAAAGGGCATAATGCTATAGATTAGAACTAAAACATTTTCTGTTGCAATTAGTTTGAGGTACCTATTACTTTTGATACCTTTCCTGAAATTATCCAGTCATAAAATCTTTAACAAAAATTCACCCTACAAGCTTTAGTTTACATACTTTCAACCACGATATAAATGCCCACGATTTCCCTGGTGTGTTCTAGTATATATAATTTATATTTAACGCACGTATCAGAAATATCACAAAAAACAAATATAATAGGCGATGAACCTTGTGTCAAATTGGAATACCTACCGTTCAGCAGTTAAATCAAAATTGAAGAGTAATTCAATGTGATAAATACATTTGATAGATGCAAGATACGACAGAAAATTAAGTTTAGTATACATTATGTCGACTGTTTGATTTTGTCCATTTGATGCAAACAATTCATACGACATGAGGGCGCAAGTTCTATATCAGGAAAGTCGCCTCCCTAAAAATCAATATAATAATAATAATAACAATACATAATCAGTCGATAATGGTTCCTTTAAGTAAGTGTCCTCTAAACCAAAAACAAAGACACATATTATCTATCAATTTCGATGTATCATATGATGCAGAAAGAAAACAAGATGAGGAAAACCAATACTTAAAAGTAAGCTATAACAGACTTCGATATGAATTTTAAAACCTAAAACATTTAACTGGAAAAAAATAAACGGTTTGATTATAAATAAAGATAAGACAATAAATGATGGGAAAAAAATATGATAGATAATTATATTCATTATATATGTAGAGGCTCCTGACTTTTGATACTCATTTGAGTATGTGACGGTGTTAATACATGTTTGCTTGCGCTGCAAACTACCTCAGGTCAAGGACAGTGACGTAATAAAACTACGCAAAACTAATATGTTACTTATAGATAAGATCGATCGAAACACGTAGAACAAAAATACAACAACAAAAGAACAACAACAATAGTACCTGTCCCCAAGTACTACATAGTGCAACGTGTAACCGGTCGATCAATGGATCCGTATCTGAATAAATCAGGATTTCAAGTGTTCAACTTAAATTAGCACCACAACCAGTTGTCCTATTCAAAACAATTAACACATCCTTAAATTGATTCACAATAAAAACTATATACACAGCACAATGCACATAAATCAAAATGCAAGCCGAAGGAACCCATTCACATGCAAAAACACACTGTATCATAACAGGATATATATACACAATGTCACTATGCAATATATGCAACATGTATCAGACCGATTTATTCACAATGTCACTTACGTAACACTATGCAACATGCATACGGTCCCTTATTATACAATGTCACCAACAGATTACTTTGCAACATGCATCAAGTAAGTATTACACAAAACATATGAACACAAAATCACATATATACAACTTCTTTTTACAACGTCCACCAATATGTAGTATCACCTTGTTAGTCTGCAACTAACCACAATAACACAATGACACAATTACACTTGCACAACGTTTCAATTCACAAGGAATATATATATAAACACAGCTGAACTCACGCACTAACTATTCTTTTGAGTTCTCACACAATGAATATTATCCAACTGGTAAGGTTTAACACAGTGCACTTTCAACTATACACTTCCACAATATTACAACTTGCAACACCAGCAAGTAAACACCTTGTATTCTCACTAATACAAATCTATGAAGTATTCACACTTCCGTCTAGTCAAAATAAATTAAAAATGTGGCCAACCTAAAAAAAATTGCAACAGAATTATTTTTGGTATTTTTCAATTCTAAAAGGCTTCATCTGTAACATACTAAAAGTCTACCAAGATATCTCAGTGGGAAAATGGATTTTTTGGGTGAAAAATAGCAAAATATGACAAAAATAGCGAAAAACTGGGAAAAGCTTGTTAAGCATTCATTATCGATGATAATCATTTCAAATAAAAAGTTTTACAACAGGTTATACAGTGTTTATTAAATGAACTTATAAAAAATAGGTTTTTGTTGTATAAGCATGAAATTTTAGGTGAAAACATCCGATTTTTGTTGGAGTTTGAGATTTACAATGCGTGAATTGATTATTAACAGGACAGCAAAAATATAAAACATTGGTAAAAGAGGTTCATTTGATAGTTTAAAAAAGACAACAGCCTTTATTCTAACCATTCCAAAACTTTACAGCAATACTTAATTTGTAAATGGTGAGTTTGGGTAAAATATAGCAAAATCATAAAAAAATCATTAAAAAATGGAAAAACACCAATTTGGAATTTTAACTGTTTTTAAATCACTCTATAAATAGGAAAAATCAAATCTTAATTTAATAATAATCAGATCAAACACAATTTAAATTCAAATAAATTTGAAAATAGCTGATTTTGGGTGAAAAAAGCTAAATTTGGCCCAAAATTGTCAAAAACTGGAAAAAAAACCCTGATAAAATTCATAGTTATTCAGAAATCAATTAAGACGTTAGTTCAAACAAATTTATATCCTTTATATGAAAAAGTGCAATGCTTAAATTCATACTATGTTAACCAACAAGTGATTTTAAGGATGTTTGCTAGTCATGGTTTGGAATTTTTGTCAGATTTCGAAATACTCTGGTTTTATCCATTTGAATGCCTTAAAAAATATGTGCCCATCAACCCCCATGTCTTTCTTTTTATAAATCATTTACATGCATAATTATAAACCATTTGTAAAAGTCTTTTAAAATCTTTTAAATTTTTTAATAGTTTTTGATAATTTTAACTGGTCAATGATAAAGCTATGAAAAATCAAGAGAGAACATTTTCCCGCCAAAATTCTAATGGCTAATATCTCAAAAACAACCACATTGACCCCTTTTTTAATTTTTGCTATTTTGATTCCTCAATTAATTCCTTATCTATATATACTAGTGTTATTGAAAGCTATTTATTTTGAAACTGAGCAGCGTGTTGACCATGCATAAAGAGAGGTAAAAAGTCTCATTGACCAAAACTGATCATGATTTAAAACTAAATGACAAGATATTTTTGCTATTTTGACTAGACTGCAAGTATACACCTTGTATTCTCATTAATACAATAACCACTTATATATATTAGATTCACTTTAAACATTGTATCAAAATCACTATTGCAACATCCACATATAAATCCGAACACTATTTATATATCCTTTGGAATCACTTAATTCACTCTACTTACCAGTTGGAAAATAATCCCTGATGTTATCACTTCAACGATCCACATATAACTGACCAAGTTTCAAATGGAAGTTTTTAACGACCTTGACTGGCTAAACAGCCCTTGCAAGGTCGGTATGACCAAGTTTCTCTGTCTTGAGCTGTCTTATATACTACCATATGAAACTGTCCATTATACGTGAAGGGGTGAAAATCAAGACTATACCAAAATTAGGAGTGTTTTAAGTAATACTTGGTGCTCCAACTATGGAGAAACTTATATACATATAGAAACACAATTAATAGGGAAAGACAACTGGCGTTTCATATCAAAATAAATAAACTATGACCGATTTTCGTTTTAACAGCTTCTTCAAAGCTAATTATAATAAATGAATAAATCATTGTTTCCGGACTGATATCAATCAGTCAAATCCAAATGATTTTAGTGATAAGAAATCATAAACGATATGAGAACAACATGAGCATGTACAAGGCAATACAGTGGACCGTAAGTAAACATTTAGGAGTACACCTCTAATTGTATGAGTTATAAGTGATTTTTTTTTAGCAAATGCAAAATAAATGTTAGTTAAATTAAAACGTGTAGTTTCATTTTTTGAATAAATGGTTGATAGATCTGCCCCTGGACTATCGGTAACCGAAGGAACTCTTTAGTCATGATTTATAACAAACCTTTTCTAGATTTGTCAGTTTCTTAGGTTTCAAATCACTCAGTACAATTGACGGTAGATAAATATTGCTATTTGTATGTCCGTTTTAGTCACATAGGGCGTTACATGTTTATGTTATCATATATCGTTGGCTTTCGAATCTAAATACTTTTATTTTACGTTTACAAAAAAAACCCATGTTTTTTAATTATAATTTGAACGTTTAAAAACGGATAATTTAAAGATCGATTAGTCTGTTTGCCGGTTGAAGTACAGTTCATAATATATATAATGACGTATCCATAAAGCCTCGGTCACACCTTACCGGATAGCACGAACGGACGCCTAACGGATGAAAATAAAAGTTGTCCATTGACAAAATCGTTATCCGTTGGGATCAGTACGTTGATATACTGACCGAATGAAACGGATGTGTAACGGATGCTTAACGGACACACAGCAGGCCTCACGGTCATAAAACTTTCTAGCATGATTTTTGTACTTAGACTCGAAAATCAACCAATCATTACTGGATTTCATGTTTCGAGCATGATTTTTGTGTTCCTAGCACTGAGCAAAGTTTTATGCCTTCAAGGCCAGATATGCAACTACGAGAAACGGACACGTACCGGACAAAACGGATGTCGAACGTACATCCAACGCATAAAACGGACACATAACGGAAACGTACCGGATAAAACGGATAAAACGGATGAACAAGATATACGGAAAAATCAAAAGGGCAGTGTCTTGCCTGAATAAAAACTGCGTGATGGTGTGAAGACATGCCTATACTCTAAGATCGATTACGAATAATAACAATCCATGAACCTTTAAAAGAAATCTGATATACCAATATTTGGCATTTCTGTCGCGAAATTTTCAATTGGCATTTATCCGTTTTAGATCCGTTCATCATCCGTTTTAGATCCGTTCATCATCCGTTTTAGATCCGTTCATCATCCGTTTTATCCGTTATACGTCCGGTAGAAATCCGTTTCCCGTCCGTTCAACATCCGTTTTATCCGTTAAACGTCCGGTAGAAGTCCGTTGGTGAATTTATCTTCCAGACCTCCAACGGATGTATAACAGACACGTAACGGATACAAAACGAAAACGAAACGGACGAGTACCGTGCAAAACGGACGCCTAACGGACGCCTAACGGACGTTCAACGGACATTTATCCGTTGGACGTCCGTTCAAAGTTTTGAACATGCTCAAAATTTTCCACCGGACAGAACGGACGTCGACGGATAAAACGGACGCTTAACGGACATGCAACGGATATGGAGGGACGTCTAACGGATACGAACGGAGCGTCTAACGGACATAAACGGATTGAAAAAGAGTTATCCGCTAGGAGTCCGTTCGATGTATCCGGTAAGGTGTGACCGAGGCTTTAGATGTGAGTGCTTTACTTTTAAGTTTTACTATTGAATATATAAACATTGGCAAGAAAAATCGCCCCTGTGTTTTGTATTCCTAAAACACAACATTTAAATGTCTTCCGAATAAAACAGTATAATTCCATGAATTGCTTAACTCAACAATTATTCAATCGACAATGTAGTCGGAAAAGGTACATTATTTACTACTTTGTATCTTTTGCCCTATTACTAGCAAATCAAGGATACACCAGATTCATGTGTTTATTTAAATATTAGTTGGCTTTTCATCTTGACTCAGTCTTTTTTCATATTGTGTTTTTGTAAACTGTTGTTTATCTTTTGGTCTTTGTTTTTGCCATGTCCTTCTCAGTTTGTTTTCGACTTGTGAATTTTCTTTGGTATCTTCCGACCTCCGGCTTTCTTTAAAAACGATAAGCAGAGACTTTGCATTGACACTAACATGTATCAATCAATATCGTCCTATGAGGTAAATAAAATCTTAGAAAATTTTATAATAGATGTTTTACTCATTACTTGGCACATAAACAAATTTGTCCTTACTTTTTGAAGTAGTTTAGATAATTGATGATTCCATTAAGTATTGACTAAGATTATCGCTGTCGCAGCCAATGCCACTTTCCTACGGGCAGTCCATGTATCACGATAATAACCAGTTTTTCAAGAACTATAATCATGTTTCTTTCGATGAGAAACCATGTTTAGGAAAATTCTCATAAATTCAAAATGCCTTAAGCGAACTCGAGTGGTTGTACGAATTCTATGGCAAAGGGTGTATACCAGTCGTAGTAATACTGCCATTCATTTAAGTGCAATGTTCCAGTATATAAATCTAGTTCTCTTTAATTTTATAATTAACGAAAACATATAAAAGAAACAATTCAACAACTTAAATATAATATTAAAAATAGGAACATGTTTTATAAAAGGTACATCTTTCTAAACAGACAACCACGCTCCAACGGTCATCAGCATGTAACAGTTCGTTAACGACCGGTTTTCTTGTCCGTTTTGTTCTGTTAATGACCGATCAAATTCATTTCTGAAGAATAATGAATGTCATGTGACCCCTTTTTATCCAATAAGAGAATCTTATTCTCAACCGATATGAAATAAACTAGTATACAATACCTTGAACATTCTGTTGTACAATGTGATCCTAGCATGTTTGATGGCTTGGGTCCATTCGTTCCTCTTCTCAATATTATCAGCTTAATTTAAATCAAAGTTTATTATTAAATTAGTTGATTCTATAAAAAGTTATGCAAAAGTGCAATAAGATCGTATTTAATGTTCCTACAAACCAACGGATCCATATAGCCATATCAATATAGGAGCCTCAACATAGTTCAAGATGAAGGGATAATAAACTTTCTCAAAAAAGGATAAAATATCGTGTTCAATAGAAAATGAAACTTTTGTTAAGATGCTCTTTCAGCTGATAAGATATGAAACAGAATTCAAGTACTCACAAAACAGTTTGTATTCGTGTCAACCGACAAAGCAGACAACTCAGACAGTGGTGTGGTGGTGAGGTGAAGCAAATACAACACTGAAGTTCTCTTGAATTCATAAATAAAATCATAAATCTTATGCATATCTAGAATATTCCCCGTTATGTACGAAATACATAATAGGACTTTCAAATTTTCAGAGGAGACCTTACGCTGAGAGGAAGCTTTTTGAGGATGAACTTCTGTTAATATAGACAATACGATTGTCCCTCAGAACTCCACTTGTCTTTTAAGTGAATAATCAGGTATTCTTTAAATAAACTGCCAAATTTACCCATAAGAAACTTTAAAAAAAATGATATTTGTCGGTTTTACTAACAAAAACTCTATAAACAAATATACGACAAAAAGAACAATTTTCCCTTCCATATTGCAACTTGTTTTAGACGATGATATCCCTATATATAGGTAAGATAACATCGTACGGTACTTCTTTATTCCAGCACATTCGCTATGACGAACCACTCTTTGTATGTCGATTTTAGTTATGTGTTTTATTCGATATGTTTAATTAAGCTTTCTTCGTTTGATTTATTTAGTTCGGTACAGGTTTGACGGGTAGGTGCCTGGAATATGTTCAATTCCGCTCTTCGGTATGTGAATTATCTCTAGTCATGAGCACAGCTGCCGTTTCATGCTATATATAACGCATTTTTTCATTTGTAATTTCGGTCTTTAAGGTCTTAGAAGTGGATAAATGTTTTACTCATAGTTTGTTGAAGGCAGTAACATGTCATGTGATTGATATCTGCTAAGTTGTTTGGTTTCGGGGGATAAGTTGTTTAATTGTAATTATACCGAAAGTTTAACGTCCTATCTTTATAATGGCAGTTATTGTTGTTTTTTGCACTTTTGAACGAATAAGAAATTCGATTGTTGAATTATACATGTTCCGAAAGTATCAGCAGGGCTGTATTTAAAAGAGTAATCGATGTAAAAGAAAATAACTGTTCAATTTGAATTTTGAACGTTTGAACGAGATTGAATCACCCAATTTTAAACTCATTGGTGTTAAGTATGTCTTAGTAAAGAAACTTTCAAGAAAGGGAAATACATTCAGAATGATAAAAAATTCCAATGCATTATCAAAATTGATGTAAGTTGAAAATTTACAAACCTTAAAGCTATATACAATGTGACGATTTTAAGTTGAAATCTGCTGTCTTATTCTGCTCTGTTTTTTTGTTTTGTTTTTGTTTTGTTTTTTGTTGAACATAAACGAGAATTTTCAGTTATTTGAAGAATATATATATGCCCTTACATTACCTACCTCTCAAATTGAAGACATTGTTACTTGCTGATATAACTGTGAAGGATACTCCATCTTTATGTAGAAATGTATCTGAAAGCTTGAAAAAAACATTTTACAGGCTATTAAGTATTATCTGAAAGAAAAAAATGTATTACATTGAATTGAGCATTTTTTTTTATTGAAATCACGCAACATTGTAATTGTCCGAAAACAAGTAAGTGCTTTACATTTCTTGGGTCGATATGTTTGAAATCTTTTTGCAATCCTGATATGTTGAATTTTCTTTATTTTGTTTTAATTTCAAAATAATTTTTAACAATAAAATAGAATTACTCTGAACTGAAGAGCTTGCAAGTTTTGTGTCAGAATACAGAGTACATAACGACTTTAGATAAAAAGCAGGAAAGCAGCGTTTTCATCGTATCAATTTTTATTCCGCTTCTGCAAACCATCCAGATTGTATGTCTAGCAAATCTTTGATGCAATATTTGTGTCCAAATCTAGTGTAGCATCTTAGTACTTTGTTCCTAACATAATTCTGACAGAAAGATCTATTTAGCTCATTTCTTTGGACACATGATTAATTGTTGACATTTATTAGGCATGGATATTGCCTAATTTTCCGTATTAAACCACCACAAGTTCCCTCCCTTAGGTTAAAGAGTAACATAAAATTATATATTTTAATGTATGTCTTTACATTTTCTATGCGCTTGGACATATTGTCAATACAGAAATGATTTCAAATATCCATAATTGCATTCAATTTAAATAATTTCATCACATGTATATCTCATTTGAATCTGTGGTTATGATTGGCTATTTACAATTTCGAGGCACTCCATTATCATATTTTAATTCCGTAATGACAACAGATCATGTATTTTTCAGAAAATCAGTTATTTTGATAGAATAACAATGCTTGTGCGTCATGCTTAAATTCACCTTCATATCCCAATGAAGTTTTATTTTTATGATGACATGTGCCATCACAAAAAAAGTGCATAGTTTTTTTTTAAAGATATACATGATAAAAATCGATATTTCATTATCTGAGCGAAAAATAGTAATTATAAATAGTGAATGCTCCTTTTAATAACTTCATTGGGTTGAAAAACGTGGAATGTGCGCACATTTTAGAAGGAAGTGCGTCCACGCAACATACAAGTTGTACTTTGGTCAACGCTTTTACACCCCAATAGAATCATAAAAAGCAGCAATCAATTCTTAATTAAAAGATGATTTTGTTATGCAGCTATACAAAATGCAGGTTCATCAATGTTGTTGGTCTATTTTATCAGTCACAACTGCTTTCCTCATCATCTGATATAATAAGTAAAGTTATTTGCCAACCATCTAACATCTTTTTAGTTCGAGGATCGATTGTTCATATCTTTAAAAAGTTTAAGAGAGAGACATTCAAAACTCATACGTTGATGAGAAACTGACAACACCCTGACCAAAAACGAAAAACAATGACAAAACAAAGGAGTCAATAAAACAATAAATCGAAAATTAAAAGACATCGATACATTTTTGTTTTGTCGACTAGACCTATATATGTTCTTTTACTATCTAAAAAAACTCAATATCAAATGTAGTGCTTTCAGATTAATTGTTACTTTTTAAATTAATCTTGCAACACATTCAAAGCTGCTAGTCTTTACAGTTCATAATTTTAAATACGTACCAACAAAAATATTTCTCCCTTTGGCTTTTGGTGTTCTTGAATGGGTTTTTCCTGTTATAATTATAATATTGGTGTCAATTATTTTCTTAAGTTTATGATATCAACTTCAAACTGTAATAAGTTACTGATGCTAAATATCGTCTTTGTCCTTTATCTGAAAGGATTACCAAAACGCTTTATAATATTGCTACACATTCATGACAATACAGCTGATATGTCAATATCCTGACTCAGGTAAGTACAGTACCTTGAATATCCAGTCCACATAAATGATATTTATTCCTATTTTTATTTCAGTAGGATTTAACTTATTATTGCTTTTATCAAGTTAACATGTATGTTATATATTTAGATATTTGTGTCAGTCATCTGATTGGGACGTTAGATCCAAGGTATCGTGTAAAGAGAGTGCCAAGTTCTTTGCACGTAGCGGTCTCTTGTAAAAAGAGTGTCATATTCTATGCACCTGGCTAATTGTAAGCCAAAATTATTGTACAACCAACATGTTTCGAAGTTAGCTATATCAATTGTTTATAATAATATTTGTTTTGGCAATAGGGAATATGCCCATCAAATTTTCAACAAAAGCCATTGTTTATTTGCTTAGTCGTTAATTATGTTTATAAGTAGGTTACAAATAGAGTAATCGATTATTTGATACTCTGGTTGGTCAGTAATAATCTGCGGTGCATCTTTTTGGGCAATCTTTCTTTTTCTTGTATCAACGCTGTCCGGAACAGGGCTATCAGGTTTTTTTATGGGTGTTGGCAGGTATACGTCAAATGATGCAGTTAACGGGGACATGGGCTGGACCACTTAGTGTAAAACAATCGACATGTGTCTTTTGACACAAGGCAAGATGTAATGTGATGACCAATGACAGACTAACTTATAAAGTTTTCAAATGGTCACATAACAAAGATGAAAATAATAAGAAAACCTGTTGTAATAGAGTCATGAACAAACTTGAAGATTGTAACTCTGATTTGTATACAAGTATAGATAGTGTGCTGCATAAGAATATTGTTCTACAAATTGAAAATGTTTTATCTAATATATTGCAGAATGGCAAACGAAAATTTTGTCACAGAGTAATGGTAACAAGCTTCGTACCTATAAGCTTTATAAATCACAATATTGTACAGAGATAGATTTAAAACAAAATATGTCTATTAAATATAAAAGTGTTTATGCAAAATTTAGATGTGGCGTTGCGCCACTTAAAAAAGAAATTGAAGATGAGAAACATGAAATTAATTTATATGCAGACCTTCGAAACATTGTATAATGAAGCAGTAAAACATAACGATCAATTTTATAACTCGTCTATTGAGAAAAGTTTATATCTTTTTTCAGTCATGAATAACTATGCAAGGTAGGTGCTAAACCTGCTTTAATATTTTATTTAGGTGAACAATGTTTTTTTGTACATAGCTGATAATGTATTTTAAATCTTAGATATATGTAGTTTTAAAATTATGTAAATTATTGTATATAATAAATCCTTTAATATTAGTCTTTCATACTTACAATCAGATTAATCATTAAGTTACCGATTTCAAAATAGGCTGATCTGTATTGTTAAATTAATACACTAATATATGACTTGTAAGTAAGGTCCAGAAGTCAAACGCGTACAAAACCCAATATCTTTGCCATTAAATTGATCATGCATACGTTAAAATTCTTTAGATATCCATCATCTGCCAATACAATCCACTGGTCTCTATAACCTTTCAGTAAAGACACCCTTTTCTTAAGATACCCTGCAATCACCATGATACCTGTTAATAGTTAAAACTAATCCTATAAATAATGGTATGTTTATAATATTCCAAAGTTAATAAAAAATATAAAATTTAGATCTTACTTGACAATTTACAAATCATAAGTTTTAAGTTTATTACCATCAGAAATTTTGATTTACTTATCTGAAATGCAACGAGAATGGACACCATTGAAATACAAAGTAACGGTGAATGAACGATTTTGTATGTTTGACAACTTGCTTTCGAGATCACTCCGACGACCTGTTTACTTTGCGAGCTTAAACCTGTTTAGATGATTACCTATAATTGGTGGTAAAATTTCGTTAAATGTTAAACTCCATTGACAGAGCTAACTTTTTGGCTATTCATTCAGACTAGTATGATAAACATTACGTTTATGTTGTTAAACGTTACAATTTTTATTCCCATTTTTGTGTATTCAACATGGTTTGTTCAATCACACCAAAGTAGAGTATATCAATATGACAAGGAAGTTTTCAGTGCAGAAATTGCCACCTATTTACGACTCTTCTTATGAGAGGAATGTGTTTCAGAGGATGAATACCTATGAAAAAATATGTGTGGACTTCAAAAGCAGGACAATGCAACAATTTAGATGCCTTCAATTATATGTTAGCTTTTAGAAAGTTGGTTTGACAACTTAAGATCCTCAGCACAAAATACGTTTACATTTGCTCTCTAACGTTCATATTTAGATAATCATATTAAGAGTGACCGGAATATAAGAGAAATGAGGGTACCAAAGGGATATTAAAACCAATATGTTTTTAGTGTACCTGACATTTGAAGTTCAGTCTTCGGCTTTTTTAAAAGACTGTATCTACAATGCAAATAATCATAATCATTTATACAACATAAATATCACAAATACAATGTCACTTGTAAAACAATTGGTTTTGTTTTCACAAGATCTTTTTCATAAAAATGGAAAGCGCAGAATAACTAACCCTTATAATCATATACAATTTAACATTACGAACCACCAACAACATTTTCAAAAATGCCAAATATAAATATGGAGCTTTGAAAGTGCCGTTCACTCTTCAACGGCATCATTAACTCTAAGACAAAATCATGTTAATACTTTGGCACTAGCTGATGATACTAACCCACCATTAGAAGTATATATTAATCCAGTGCTAGACTTGAGAATGAAATTTTGTAAATTTGATGTTTTCGAAATGCTTTTCTACAACAGAATTAACAAAGGTTGTGACCCTTGAGGAGAAGAAAATCTGTCCATATCGCAACATTTTTTATTGGACTTATGTCGTACAAGATTTTTTTTCTGGGTAGCGTTCTGTTCAGTATTGGCCATATTATTTTGATTTTTGGTATCCAATGTATTGTCTATATATATTCGACTGGTTGTTTTAAGTCTGTTGGACTCTAGAAAAAAACAATCAGCCACTTTAAGTTTCGTTATTTATTAACCCTTTGTCTAACAAGAAATAATAATATTTACATTAACGGTGCCGAGTTTGTTTTTAAACGGTGCCTCCTCAGTGATGCTCAATGCCAAAATATTAAAAACGATCCAAGACCTTTTCGATTAAGACCAGATGAAACTTAACAGGACCAAAATTGACGCAAACTCGAACAAGAAATATTAGCTATGCTCGAAGGAGATTGATAGTTGCTGTTTCAACGCCACTTTTCATGACCACTTTTAAACTTTTCGATGTGACCACTTTTGGACCTTTCATGGTGACCACTTTTGATTTTAAAGCCGGAGTGCCTGGAGAAAACTGCAGACCACCGAAAGGAAAAATGACAATACTATTTAATTAGGATTTTCTGCGAGTGCAAGCCCACCACGAGCGGGGTTCGACCTCAAAACATCAGTGTTGACTAGCAAGTGATTACAGTACTTTATTTATGAATGTATAATGATTTTTCTAAAAGTTAAAGTAAATTCAAATAAAAACAATATCTAAGTTTTCTTGCCTTCAGAATTGTAAGTTACTGTAATTGGGGATACCCTCGGGGAGTAACAATCTACCAGAAGAGGATTTGACTATGTTGTAGTTATAACTGGAATATATCAAATTTATTGCACCAAATGCGCACTTTGTCAATCAAGGTTTCTTCTGTTACCCGAGCGAAAAAAATTTGAAACTAAAAAAAAGAAAAGACGAAGTGTCAAAGGTTTGAACGCAACCGATGAGTAATTCTACCTAGGTTATTAAGGAGTGAAACACAAGTACAGTGCAACATTATCTAAGCAGATTTAAAATAAAATTAATGAAAATTATTAATCGGCCAATGATTGCATTTATAAAACATGTATGTTGTAAAATGAAGGAACACGATTGAACACAACTGATTAAATTACAAAAAACCAGCGACAATAAAAAAAATCAACCTTAATAACTGTGCAAATACAGAAAAGACAAGTATTGAGGGCTTAAAAATATCAAACCAAGAAAGAAAACAAAACTCCAATACGCATAATGTAGTCGGGTGCTGGGGACAAAAAGAACAATTCACAAAGACACGTAAATATACACTGAACGAAAAGTTTGATCTATGACACAATAGAAATAAAAACATGTCTCAATTTTAAAAAGACAACCTTTATCAAAGACAAAACAACTCAACAAAATAGTTCAAACAAAACGAGGAGTAACAACACGAGACCAATCAACATGTTTGGTGATCGCATTTGATCTTAAAGAACAATTCACAAAGACAAGCATTACCCGTAATATTCCAGAAATTTAAAACAAGTTCTGTGATGTCTCAATCAAGAAAGAAAAAAGAAGACAGCATCATGGTTACAACGATTTTATCATGTTGTTGACCCTTGATTCCATATCGGTGACCAAACTCATAAAATTTGAGAAAATATGACTTCTTATTGACCTCTTGGAACCCTTGGTTCACGACATAACTTGTAAGTAGCAATCAACTTATAAAAAAAATCTTGATACATGTAGTAAAAGGTAGCGCGCTGGAATATCTTATCAACTGAACGATAACTATATGTATCATAATAATTTGTATCGTACTTTGTGATTGCCTGTAATGATGATGAGGTATTCCTTACTGCCGACGCAATTGCAGCATTACTTTCTAATACAATTTCTGGTGTAGAAACACGTTCACATCCTTTACAAATGTTTGTTTCTTCCGAATCAGTGACATCATTATGTATTGCTTCAATCTTTATAATACCAACAAAATCACTTCCTGCATGTATATAATAACATAATTGTACAAAACTTTGAAAACATCATTATTATAAAGTAAAAAATAACAATGACACGATGAAGGTGTTTCAGAGGAAGAAATAACAACAACTTAAGTCATGAAACATTAAATGACACCTGCACATTTTTGGCTAGGGACTAAATATATTTAAGATTCTTAGTTATTTGTATCCTATGTTAATCTATATGTTGCATCGAGAAAAAAAAACAAGTTGTGAAAACCGTTATAGGTATAAAAGGGTCAATTTTTAGTCTATATGAAACATCTTCCTACTAAATAAACACCTCATAGATACCAGGATATTTTATTTTATTAAGACGAGCGTTTGGTCTACAAAAAACTCATCATTGACGACCAAATCATGAAATTAATATGTGCTTATCAGATTTCATTTGTCATTTTATTATTAAACTGTGTATTCAACGTTTGCTTAAAGGGGCATTACCTGTCAAATTCAAGTTCATTGATTTGAGTCAATTATTATTTATACAAGTATATCCAAATTACAAAAAGTCTTCAACGAAATCAAAAGAACAAGTTCAAAAATGTCCATTCATTCGCAGAGCTTTCATAGATTCATCTTCATCGTAATAGAATCAAAAGAGTTAAAGTGCTATATGGGCCTTTAAATATCTATTAGCTTACCATACATTTTTTCATTGCAACCATATCATGATGTCGCAGTTCCCTATTTCCGAATTCAAAAGTCTTTCTTTTGGCCATGGATAGATGTTTAAAGGCGGTGATTGTTAGTCTTATGGTATATTTTTCCTTGATGCAAACTCATATAGAAAGGATGAGACTGATTTAAATGCTATGTTGTCTATGTTTGATGTATGAACGCACATACGTGTACTTTTTTGATTGAGTTAAGTCTGCCAATTGATATTTTATCGTATGTTTTTCTATGTTGTGATGTTATGCTATTGTTTCAGAAAAAGGGAGATGGTGTGGATCCATTAAAACGTTTAATCCCGCTGCAAATGTTTGCACCTGTCCTAAGTCAGGAATCTGATGTACAGTAGTTGTCGGTTGTTTATGTAATATATACGTGTTTCTCGTTTCTCATTTTGTTTATATAGATTAGACCGTTGGTTTTCCCGTTTGAATGTTTTTTAGTAATTTTGGGGCCCTTTATAGCTTGTTGTTCGGTGTGAGCCAAGGTTCCGTGTTGAAGGCCGTACTTTAACCTATAATGGTTTACTTTTTAAATTGTTATTTGGATGGAGAGTTGTCTCATTTGCACTCACACCACATCTTCCTATATCTATTTATCTTTCATTTTGTTGCACATATAACTAAAGGCAAATGTTACAATTAAATCATAACTTTAAATTGTTACTAAACTATCGATTACATGAAATTTAGTTCGATGAAATATATCGGTTAACAAAGCCGTCACCTTACCATTCTCTTCACTTTCTGAATGCTCATCCATTTTTGTTTTATCTGTTTCATTACAAAATCCCTATTATTAGAAATAAACTTTAGGACATATACAAATAAAATAAAATGAATAAGTGGGGTGTATTCCATATTTGTTTTTATTTTAGACATATCTTTTAATTGTTGTAATATGTTTATTTTCATTTATTATGTTTGTTTAGTTCAATCATCAATGCAAATATTACGGAATTTGATGAGACTGTAAACAAAGTGAGAGGGTTAGCGCTATAAACTAGGTTTAATCTACCATTTTTTTCATTTGAAAATGCCTGTACCAAGTCAGGAATATGACAGTTCTTGTCCATTCGTTTTTGATGTGTTTTGTCATTTGATTTTTCCATGTAATAATGGACTTTCCGATTGAATTTTCCTCTGAGTTCAGTATTTTTGTGATTTTCCTTTTTTCACTCTGGAGGTATAAATTTTTTAAACTACCATTCGTAACTTGATTTGGTTTAGCCATGGCGCTGTCAGTTTATTTTAATCTATGAGTTAGACTGTCCTTCTGGTATCTTTCGTCCCTCTTTTGATATATTAGTATTTGTTATATTTATTTTCGATTGATAATTTTGTTTTGTTTTGCTATTCCCATAGTTCTCACACTACTTTTAAGATGTTTTCACATGATTCAAGATTTTATCATTATAATGTTTTTCCAAAAAATATTGTAAAATCTTTAATCCTTTATCTACTTTTAATCTGTCTATCGTTTATTTCCGTGCATCTTGCAATAGAATTACAACAAGAGAGTTATGAAGATAAACGACCGAAATCTAGTTTAACTGACCCCACTACGAATTGGTTGGCCGAAATTATGTACTTGTATTCCATGAGGGACATATTTTCACGGTCTTAAATCTTTGGATACCAATATAAATGATATAGTAGTCTGATCGTATACATTTTGCCATCTGTTGTTTTTTTTTATTCCTGACCTCCAGGCATAAATTACCTCAGTCGTATTTGGCACCATTTGGTATTTTGGATCCTCAATGCTCTTCAACGTTGGCTTTATAAATATTTTAGTATGAGCGTCACTGATGAGACGAAGACGAAACGCCCGTCTGGAGTACTAAATTATAATCCTGGTCCCTTTGATAACTACTTAATATTTTTAACAAATGTGAATAAAAATGGCCGGTGAGACATACATATCAGGACAGACTTACCCTGATGAGCACCCATTCTCTTTACTTTGGAGCTGGTGCGATCCCCTCAAGTGTTCTTTGTGGCCTTTATTTGTATCTTCCAAATAGAATCACCAGATATTTACATCGCTACATGCAAACTACTGTCGCCATATGTTTACTTTTTATAAGATTGCTGATTTATTTTCGTTGATTTTATGTAATGACACTTCGAAAAAAAAGAACTAGATATTGATAATCTGATATTTCTGTAGTTATTGTTTAAAAATACATCTGCATCTTGGAATAAATTACGATTGTATCTTATTTTAGATAAATTATTGATTTTTTCTATATCTTTTTAATTCAGCATTGTTGTGGCAATATGTTCTATATTATAGAATGCAGTATCATATATAATGAGTAAGTCTTAGGCATTGATTTCCTAATTGGTATCTGCAGTAGCCTGCCAATGGATTTACATGCTGCTCATTAATATTGTCTAACTCTACGGATTGAAGAAATCGAATACGTTTTGTAAAACGTAAACACATGAATAATGTAAATATAGAATGCTTTGAATGCTTAAAATTAAGTAAAGATTTGTTATATATGGTTTGGTTGAATATTTTATTTTTTCTTGTAATTAAAAATTAAATCACGTTATCTGGATAACATAATAACATATCATCAAAGATACCAGACTTATCATTTGATACATTATATGCGCGTTTCGTCTACACATATACTATCAGTGGCGCTCGAGTCTGATTCTTTAAAGGCCAACTTGAATACAAAGTTGATGAGCATTAAAGAAAATTTAAATTATCGAAAAAAATATGAGGTTGAAGGGGCAATTTTGACTCAGTTCTCATATGCGATTTATATTATACTTAAATGTTTATCCAAATTACACCAGTCTAAAATAAAGAATTAACAATACCTGGACTCGACGATGCGTTGTTAAGTATTTCGGTCGTTATTTTGTCTCGACGTCATGTAATTAACCATCGTTATAACCGCCGAATACTGCCGAAGGTTATACATAACCATACAATCACAATTAAATATAAATAGATAACAACCTTGTGCAATTGTATTTTGTCTATGTTTGTTTTTTTATTTCATATGTCAGGTTAAAAGTATGTTTTTATTATTGATTTTACCGGTCAAAGAATAATTTTTTGTCGATCGAATGGGTCAACTAAATGGTTCAACCTTGTTTCTCTTTCACTATTGACATCCTTTCCTCTTTTTTTATAGCTGAAAACATGTCAAAACATGCGTATCATATCTCCTGCAAAAGGGTTACACTGAAGGTCACATGAATACGGATTCAATGAGGTCGAAGTAACCAATTTCAAGTGAAAAATTCAATAACATTGTATTCGTTTGTTTTGACAAAATTAGATTGAACTGGCGACTGCTTAAAGCGAATTATTATTTCATAATTTTAATTTTATGTATGATTGAATAGATAAAGTTCATATTCTAATTTCTTTTTATCTCGTATCGTATGCCCCTTCAACTACCATAGACTCGCACAGTGTAGATTAGTAGTCACTCTAAAACATTATATGCACTATCTGTTTTTTTTATATACATACTAAAGTATCAAAGAACAAGAAATTAGGATACAATACCCTGAAAACACTGTTGTATAACTTAGTCCTTCATTGAATCACTGATAACCCATTTCTTTACTTTAGTACTATCAGCTGTACAGATACTAAATTTGATTAAACAAATATATGAATATACAAACAAAAAGATATTATCAAATGAATGCATCAATACTTAATATGATTTCTTTGTGTACACCAACATTTTTTTTCTACATAGTCTTTCGATTGTGATAATGAGCATTGAGACTAGTATCAATAATTACAACGACTTAAATTCTGTCGGATAGAAAAACAAAAAAAAGGAAAGTATACGTAAAACTGGTAATGCCTAGACACCTTCAAGAAACATACGATTTTGTGTATTAGCTTAAATGTTCTTTAACAAATGTTTCATATATCGAATAGAAAAAAATATGTTTGTATAAACATTTTAAAACATGGATTATGCATGTGTCATGTAGATGTAGGATGGTTGTATTGTACAAGATGCAGACAAACTAGACTTTGGTTTGAGCTTTTCGCTAGCTATTTATTTCGGCATAACAAAATCAAGAAACCAAAATATGATCAATGGCATCATTATGGAACTGCCCTGATTATGATTTGCAAAAATGTAACAATTATACAGCTACCCGTTATAGACATACCGGGCAAATTTTGTGAAGGTGAATTTCACTTCATATTAATTGAAATTTATCTTAAATTCACCTTAAACCAGTTTGCACCTTAAACTCAAATGAAATTTTACATGAGTTGAACTTCACCTTACATTATAACGTTAACATTTTGACATAAATTTCATGTGTACTTTACAAAAAAAAGAAATAGTTTTTTGTAGGTTTTTATATAAATCGGAAAAATCTATATGTTTGGCGCACTCTACATATTGAAACTTGACGTAAATTTCACTTGTGTTAAACGTATAAGTATGTGAAATTTATATGAAAGAAACTTCTATATGTATACTCATAACATTTATTTTTCGATTTCCATTGGAACACCGATATCCGTATATCCCGTACGATAGTCATATTCAAACGAAAATTTTGATCAGAGAAGATTATGCGGTGATGTTTACTAAATTTTGTGCGAAGGATACTATATAAAGTTTAATGTATTTGTGACGTAATTGAGTAGACGATAGTTGCGCAAAAAGAAAGTCAAAATAATTATTTTCCACAGTTGTTGATTTTGCTAATGTTTTTTTTATGACATTTATGCATATACTAATTATTCTAGCAATGTTTGTTTGTGTTAATGCTTAATTGTTTGTATTTTTCTAGTAATATATTCAAAAATATATAGAGTTATGTGTTTGTCAACCTGACTATGAAAATTTTTAACAATTAGATTTAGAGTATGGAATACTGATAAGATGAAGTACTTTTACTAGCTTCTTGTTAGTATTGTTTAAGTAAGAACAAATCAATGGTAGTTCTTTATTCACTATTTTTAATTTTAAAAGAAAGAGGTAAGTGTATGGTAATTATGCTCAACCTTCGAAAATATGAAACCAGTGATACAAGTCTGAATGTGCGTCTATGACTTTCGGTTTTTACAATGTAACATTAATGACTATATTTGTTAATATATAACTGTACACGACAATATTATTGTTCTTTAAATACGATTTTGGTACACAGGATGTCTTAACCGTGGTGATTATAAAAACTACTGTACAAGCTGGACACACCTATCTTAAATGATGGCTTACTTCACATATGTTACTTTCAGAAACATAATAGACTGCAGGAGTGCTTTTTTAAAACCTAGAGTGTGTAATTTAAAGATAAATACTAACAGTTCTAGTGACTATCTTGCACATACTTTATTTTTTGAATTATTTAATTAAAGTTATACTGTAATAGATGATACAGGGCTCCGTTTTTATAATCACCACGGTTAAGACATCCTGTGTTCCAAAAAGATAGATACTAGTGACTATCTTGCACATACTTTGATTTTTTAAATATTCATAAAACATCGATATCAATCGTAGGGTTATATAGGATTCTAATTGAACGATTTCTTTTGAACGAAATGTTAATTTTAATAATGTTGGGTTCCCACTATTTTGGCATAAGTTCAGATTTTAAATGTCACTTTGGTATCTTTCGCCCCTTTTGTTTAACACAAACTCTGCCCGGAAATACGTTTTCAGATAGAGCGAAGTATATACAGATATCAGTGACAAAACACCTTCCTCATGAAAATGCATACTTTAATTACATCCGCTTTCATGTTTGTACAGAAGACATTAACACCGTTTACGACCGAGAGTTGAAATCATTCCTCTGTTAAATATATCGTCCTTCAATAAATATTAATAAGAATGAGTGACGTAACTTACTGCACGAAATATAACCAGAACACATCCTAAGATCCTTTTTATCATTCATTTATGAACAAGGCTCCGTGTTGAAGGCCGTTCTTTAACCTATAATGGTTTACTTTTTAAATTGTTATTTGGATGGAGAGTTTTCTCATTGGCACTTACACCACATCTTCCTATATCTATATACATAATATTTGTATTAATCGTTTAACAAAACATTTTACTCCTAGCAACAACCACGATAACCCGTTTTTCTCGTACCAGACAAAGCTTAAGAACGCTTTAAGTTTGTGTCCCGGCTGATATAATTATTATTATACGTAAATCTCTATTGAGGTTCTGCAAAAGTATATCTCAAATTCACCAATATTCAAACAGACTTGATATTCATAATATGGCATCTAGAACAAACCAACATTAAGCTTTCTCTTTTCCAAACAGAACTAAATAACATGAACTAAGTACTGACTGCACAAAAAACCTTATGGATAAAGATTTATTTTTTGTTCTACGGCTTGAGTAGCTATCCTACCCATCTTAATCTTTGGTAAAACAAATTAGAGGCTCTCAAGAGCCTGTGTCGCTCACCTTGGTTTATGTGCATATTAAACAATGGACAGAGATAAATTCATGACAAAAAAGTGTTTTGGTGATGGTGATGTGTATGTAGTTCTTACTTTACTGAAAATTCTTGTTGCTACAATAATAATTATCTCTATCTTATATGAACTTGGTCTAGTAGTTACAGTGGAAAATATTTTCTAAAAATTTACAAATTTTTTTGAAAAATGTTCAAAATTTACTAGATAGGGCAATAACTCCTTAAGGGGTCAATTAACAATTTTGGTCATGTTGACTTATTTGTTGATCTTATTTTACTGAACATTATTGCTCTTTACAGTTTATCTCTATCTATAACACTATTCAAGATAATAACAAAAAACAGGAAAATTTACTACAAATTACCAATTCAGGGGCAGCAACCCAACAATAGAATGTCCGATTCATCTAAAAATTTACGGGCAGATAGATCTTGACCTGATATACAATATCAACCCCTATTAGATTTGATCTTAATGCTTTGGTTTTTGAGTTATAAGCCAAAAACTGCATTTTACCCCTATGTCCTATTTTTAGACATGGTGGCCATCTTGGTTGGTTGGCCGGATCATCGGACACATTTTTTAAACTAGATACCCTAATTATGATTGTGGCCAAGTTTGGTTTAATTTGGCCAAAGAGTTTCAGAGGAGAAGATTTTTGTAAAAGTTAACTAAGAATAACGAAAAATGGTTAAAAATTGACTATAAAGGGCAATAATTCCTAAAGAGGTCAACTGACCATTTCGGTCATGTTGACTTATTTGTAAATCTTACTTTGCTGAACATTATTGCTGTATAGAGTTAATCTCTATCTATAATACTATTCAAGATAATAACAAAAAACGGCAAATTTTCCTTAAAATTACCAATTCAAGGGCAGCTACCCAACAATAGGCTGTCCAATTCATCTCAAAATTGCAGGGCAGATAGATCTTGACCTGATAAATAATTTTAACCAGTCAGATTTGTTCTAAATGCTTTGGTTTTTGATTTATGAGCCAACAACTGCATTTTAGCCCTATGTTCTATTTTTAGACATGGCGGACATCTTGGTTGGTTGGCCGGGTCATCGGACACATTTATATAACTATATACCCTAATATTGATTGTGGCCAAGTTTGATTTAATTTGGCCAAGTAGTTTCAGAGGAGAAGATTTTTCTAAAAACTAAGATAAACGAAAAATGGTTAAAAATTGATTAGAAATGGCAATAACTCTTAAAGGTTTAACAACTGACCATTTCGGTCATTTGACTTATTTGGAAATCTTACTTTGCTGAACATTTTTGCTATTTTTAGCCATGGCGGCCATCTTGGTTGGTTGGCCGGATCACCGGAGACAGTTTTTAAACTAGATACCCCAATGATGATTGTGGCCAAGTGTGGTTTGATTTGGCCCCGTAGTTTCAGAGGAGAAGATTTTTGTAAAAGCTAACGACGACGGACGACGACAGACGACGGACTACGGACTACGGACGCCGGACGCAAAGTGATGAGAAAAGCTCACCTGGCCTTTTAGGCTAGGTGAGCTAAAAACCTGATAATAGATTAAGGTCTTCAACAATAGTGGAATGAATAATTTTGGGAGTTAAAAAAACGTCACTAGTGTCTAAGCAGAAAGTTGACGAAACAGCGGCATGACAATGAACCAAGAAACTTAGTTGCTTCCCCTAATTGTCTCTGTGGTGACTTAGAAACTATCTCACATTTTTTATTATTTTGCCCATTATACTCGGACATAAGACAAGAACTGATAATATCATTTGGAAGCCTAAAACTAACGGCACTAATGGAAACTGAATTTCTATTAAATGGCTCAGATACAATTTCAAATGAAGAAAACAATACTTTATTTCTCATGGTACAACGGTTCATTATCAAAACTGAAAGGTTTTCAAATTAATGACTCATACAATAAACCTGTAGGCATTACGTCTTATCAGTTGCATTTTTCTTTACTTTTCAGTTCAATATGTAACTCAACTGACACTATCAATATTTTTATTATGTAACAGAGCATGTAGTTTTGATTTATTTGTGTATAATGTATTTAATTTACCAAGGAGACAGATTAATACAAGCAATTGTTTCCTGTTTCTGGATCCTTATTGTGAATGTGTTTATAATTTATACTTGCATTTATCATAATAAAATATTGTTTACACTATTTGCACAAATAACAGACGATGCTCTTCAACTTCGTACTTTATTTGGCCTTGAAAACATTTCTTTATTCGAGCGTTACTGATGAGTCTTGTGTAGACGAAAAGCGCGTCTGGCGTAGATATAAAATTTTAATCCTGGTATCTATGATTAGTTTACTTGAAGTATTGATTCTGCGTACTGAAGTTGGTTAACATCTACATACCGTGTATTTGACTTTACTAATATTACTTTTGCTGTTTGGTCCTGTATTTGGTGATATCCATTTGACATGGCTCTGTAAGTATGCATCACTTCATTGTTTTATATTTTTTGTATTATCTTTGATTGTTGCTTTTGGCTTTGTCCGTGTGACTTAATAAAAAAAATCACTTTAATCACGACATTGTTTTTTTCATCTAGATCTTCGTAAACAATAAAGATTTAGCAGATACACATATTGTTCAATAAACAAACGCTCAAATATATCTAATTAAAACTAGAAAAAGTATCAAATTTGACAGTTGCTACCGTAAAATATATTATGTGACCATAAAAAACGTAAAGGCGGAAGTAAACAAACTTGTAACGTTTTATTCAAAACAAGACAGGCTAAAGCAAGAGACAGTTACCTTGCAACCTTGATTTATCCGTGTTATCCGAACAACATAAATACAATTAAAAATATACCTGCAGCAGTCCTTTTATCGAATTACATTGGAAAATCGTTCAAACTTAGATATGCATACTAACTGCAATACTGTGACAATGGCAAAACACACATGAATGGCTTAACAGTAAAACTCTAGATCAATCCTGGTCAGTAACTGTGTCATCTCAAGTAAATCAAACAGTTCTACATTTATGCTTAATACATAGTCAAAGAAATCATTGATAAATTATGACTTACTAGTACATGTGTACTTGTGTAGTCCTCTACTTACCAACTCATATGCCCCTGAATCAAACACAGGGACACGTACACTAACATATCCTTGAGGATCATGTACACATGTTGTCACGTATAAAACGGAAGCTGCCTGCTGAGACAGTTGTGAATAGGGGTATCACGTCAACTGCCAACAAATATATCGATCCATGTACGCACCATTAGAAATAGAAATATTTCATGGAATGCATCAAATGTGGCATCTCAAATTTTTCCCCAACTTTCCTCAACACCTCAATTGAGACATCAAACAGTTATTTGGAATTAGACATAAGCAATGAGCAAAAAACATTGGTCCACCAAAATTGACAGTTTCACCATTACCAAAAAAACCCCAGAGGATATATAGAAATCACAAAAACAACACCATTCCAAGTAAAACACCACAGACAACATTAATCAATAATTTTCAATGTATTAAAATCAAAATTTAAAAAAAAAAAAATGAATTGAAACTTGTGAACCAAACATAATTTATAGCACAGAAACCTGGCTCCCAACTGCAATATCATCATACCAGTATAAATCACAATTAAAATACACTGTATACAATGGAAATAGTAAAGATGGATATAGAGGAGTACTACTAGCAGTCTCAAATAAAGACATATCATCACAAGTAAATAAATTTGACATAGATTGAAATAATCTGGGTGCGTACTATAGACCACCTTCAGGGAAATGAGAATTATTAGAAACCTGTTAACACTGAATGCCAGTAAATAAATGCAAACATCTGGCTAAGTGGTGACTTTAATCTGGGCCACATAAACTGGAAAACACACCTGGTACCAAACAAACCTGATCAAACTCTACACTAACAACTCCTTAATATTCTAAATGATAATAACCGGTCACAAGTAACTAAAAAGAGCATCACAAATGATATAACTAGAAATCCAATGTTCATGACAAATCCATCTTTTTTAAACAGAGTTAAAACCATTCCAACAATAGGAAGAAATGACCATGACATTGTCTTTGGACAACACCAATACAACAATATTGTTAACTCGAAATTTCGGATGAGTCGAAGTTTTTACGTGGTCCCGAACTTTATTCCATATAAATGTATGTAATTCGACTCCTGATGTGTCGAAGTTAGTTGAGTCAAAATATCGGTTAACTTGAACTAAATGTACGGTCCCAAGGTTAACAAAAGCATTCAAAATTGATTATATATCTCAAACTGATACACATATGTCAAAACATGACCTATTTATCGATTTATGACATGCTATTTCCACGAGTGTTTACCTAAGAAATTAAATAAATACTTTGTGATACATTGTTAATATTCATGAAAAAGTATTTCAAATTAATTGTGATTTGTACTAATGAGCTTAATCACATAAAAACTACTGAGTTGGCGTCTCTAATCTTGTTATATTTTTTTTTAAAGAAAGAGTGAGATTAAACAAAATGAAGAGAAATCTAAACTTCAAAAATCACATCATGTTTCCTAGAATAATCAATTGTGTCAACTATAACCGACCTGGATAAATAAAATAACGATTTGAAATTACTCCCTCGAATAAAAGCCGTAGGAAAAACTGAAACTGAAACAATAGAATAAGTTAAAATAATGTTATTATAATAATGAAAGACCATGACATTTAAATACATCGATCTGATTCCAGAATATCTATCCCCTTCCCATATTCACCCGGATTTAATTTAGCTTAAACAAGTTAAGCAAGAGTTGTGTCCCTTTATTTGTCAAACTTCCTGTTATCGTTTGAGTTGAACTGTGTGTATCTAGAAATATTTCTCTGGTCCGACTGACTTCGAGATAACGAGAGTCGACTGTATATAAAAAAAACAACAGACTGAGATAACAAAAAGAAAGATATCATCCTTAAATATTATTATTTCAAAGTAAACAAGACCAAGATGACTGTCGGTGATCTATGGGCCACCTTTTAAACCAGAAGGACAGAGACCATCAACAAAAATATACCAACTAAATTAGTTGGGAAACTTTCTAAATAACCATTGCTAAATAGAGACCTTACAAAACTCACTATAAAGAAAACCAAACTCTACAAAAAGAAAAAAAAAACATGAATTCTCTAACAAAAAAATTACAAAGAGATAAAGACAAACTTCAAAAAAAGATGATAAAGCCTACTGGATATACATTAAAATATGATCTTCGACATCGAAATAAAAGGAACCAGAACAGCAATGCTTCAGCAAATCACCCATAAAAGCTTTACCTTAATATTAAAACCAAAAGAAAAGAAAACACCGGAATTGCATCCTCAAGAAGCGAAGGCACCCTTTATACATTTGTACAACCTCCTCTGAAAAAACAAACATATTAAACAAGCAGTTTCAATCAGCTTTCACATCAGTAACTAGTACAGAAATACCGGTAACATCCGGCGTTCCTCAGGGCAAGGTACTATACCATTCCTTTTTTGTTTTTACATCAATGACTTACCTGACTACCTTAAACACACCCAAATAAGACAAATAATGAAACAAACATATACAACAATCAGCAGATAAAGCAAAGCAATCTTAATCATTCGTCATTTACAAAGACAAAATCTAAAATTAGTCAAGGTCAGAGCATATCAAACAATACTCAGACCAAAACTAGAATATTGGATTAACACCCTTCAGAAAACATATACAGACTGAAACAAGTTCAAAGATGATTTGTACGATATACTTGTAACAGATTTCACAACACCAGCAGTGTATTTGAAATGCTGGAAAATCTAAACTGGCAAACCCTACAGAACGCAGGCTAAAAACGGTTTTACCGGACTTCAAATGTTCCACAAGTTAATGAAATTGCAATACCATCTCAGGATTTTCTCGTAAAAAGCCAGTCCAAAACAAGATATACCCATCAGCAAACATACAGACAACCCCAATGCAACAAAGACAGTTTTGAATTCTCATTCTACGGTCAAACAATCTAAAATTGAAATCAACTACCACCTGAAACAAACCAAACCTTTGAAAGATTGACAACTTTAAGGATGCACTTACTCATGAAGTACTGCTTAAAATATTTTCTCACTTAAACTAAAAGTGTCTATGCTTCATTACTGATGTATTATAATATCATTTAACCCATTATTGAGTTTTTTTATTTATATTTTTAAATGGTTATTGCCGTCCTTTATGTGACCTGTATATGAGAACACACACAATCATGCACATAAAAAAACTGAAATACATTTTTGAAAGGCATTTGATACATATGTATTATTTCAATTGAGTATTTTATTAATTTTTGAAGTAGGAAGGAGAATTATTTTTGTCTAGTTGACTAGGCCCTACTCACTGGGGTAAAGCTGATGACTGTAACTGCATTCACGGTCATCCAAAGATGTCGGATGAAAAATTAGGTCAGTTTCTGTATTGTCTGTTAAAGTGTGTCTATATCATTTTCTTTACAAATCATACATTGAAACGATGTTAATTTATAAAAGAATCACTCGGAAATCACTAATTACTTCCGAGAAATGTGCATGAAACGGGAAATTCGATTTGAAAAAATCGCTCAGATGACCGTAAATCACAATCGAGATGACCGTAACAGAATCAGCGATTCATAACAAGGGTGACCGTAATTGCTTTTAAGATGACCGTAATATCTAAATGATGACCGTAGATTTTAAAAGATGACACTCAATTCAAAGAAATTTCCGTATTTATATAACTACCTTTTTGTATCAAATGATTAATTGTGTTGGAATAAACATATTAAAATAAGAGTATTTTACTATATGTAGAAGAAAATTAGACGTGCTTCAAATGCAAAGATTACCATATGTATCTTTTTTACAGTAGAGGGTTTAATTTATAAAATGAATTTGCAAAAAGACATGCAAATGAACAGGCAGGGAAAACATGCTGCTAAAGCGCGATAAAATGACACCTTACAGTATAAAGGAAAAAAAATGGTGCACAGCCTCCAACTGCTCGACAAAAGATTTTTTTCTCTGGAGTTTAATGACATATAATAAATACATATTTTTAAAACTGCCAATGCATGTTCACCCATTGATATTATATCGTCTTCCATTTAGTTGTGCAAATAAAATAACAGAAATATTTTGAAAATATCATACTAAACTAGTGAAGGTGAGCTCCAGCAAAGTAAAAAACCGTTGGTTTTCCCGTTTGAATGGTTTTACACTAGTAATTTTGGGGCCCTTTATAGCTTGTTGTTCGGTGTGAGCCAAGGCTCCGTGTTGAAGGCCGTACTTTAACCTATAATGGTTTACTTTTTGTAAATTGTTATTTGGATGGAGAGTTGTCTCATTGGCACTCACACCACATCTTCCTATATCTATTGTACGAAAAGCGTATCACAAGGTAGATCGTTGTCAATTTGTATATATACAAAAATGTTATTCATACTTCTACAAAATTATCTCCCCATTACGCCAGTTCATGTTCACAAATGTAGAAATGGAAGCCATTGTAGGGATGACGCTTTGCCAATTTTGCTCTTGAAAACTTAATTTATCCACATAGCACCATTACGATTGATCGCTATATGTCAGTTATATTTTAAAAAAACAAATGTATCTACTAGCTAATGAGCATCAGCTAATGATCTTTGTCTGCATTGATTCAACTTAAAAATATTGTCTGTTCGGATGTCAGTTGGAATTTTAGAAAAGTCTAAAGCATTTCAAAATATATTAATTAAATATTTCGTTGAAGGGCAGACTAAACATTTTCAGTATTTGATGATTATAAACCCTAGTTAGCAAATACAAGAAAATCCTTTTTTTTTTCGAAGACATTCATTTTCATCATCCAAATTTAAAGACTGTTGTCAAGTACTTTTAGAAAAAAAAACAGCTATTCGAACACACCTACTCTCTTGTTTGTGATTCATTAGATAGGTATTTCACTTGACCCATATATTTCATCTTTTCGTACTGTAATTTTTTTACGTTATAAAGTCAACCTGTAGATTTGAAACATGTATATGAAAATGATAGCATCTGAAGCGAGATGCTATATTGAATACTCTTGCTTTGTACGTTTTAAAGACAAATATACACCCCAAACATGCCCTTACATGAAAAGGTGCACTTGATTTTCTCTTTTCGATACAATCGTTACCTGTTTTGGGGAATTTTTCTTGATTCACATAATAGAAGGTCAGACACGAAAATTTCGGAACTAAAAGATTAATATGTTCTCCGTCCGTGGTAAAAAAATAAATAAATCTGAGATGATGCACTTTCTACATCCAACTTATAGATACCCATGTCGTCGACTTGATATCTTATTGTTTTGCATTACTATGAAATAGATACATTGAAAACTTATGCAAATTGTGTTTTTAAAATAAAACACTTCGTAATTGCGAAGAAAATTGTCGTTTTATTTGTTTCTATTAACTTTTTAAAAATTTTGTTACTATATCAAACGTTACAGTAAACATTGATCGCTTTCTCGGACGATAAACAAAGAGCTTCGATTCTTTTGTTCTATTTCAAAAGTGTTTCCGCCTGCATATATCAAGACAAATTAAGATTTTAATCTGCTTCCTCTGGAACCATACACATGGGCTCGATTGCCAAATATTCGTATGTATTATTATTGTTTTAATGCTCCATTTATTGGCATTATGTTTTTTTCTGGTCTGTGCGTACGTTCGTCCGTTCGTCTGTTTGTTTGTCCGTTTGTCCAGCTTCAAGTTAAATAAAATTGAAACTTACACATTTTCCCTATGGTATGATCTTTTTAATCCTAATGCCAAATTACAGTTTTATCCCATTTTCACAGTCCACTAAACATAGAAAATGATAGTGTAGATGAGGCATCCGTGTACTAGGGACACATTCATGTTTCTTCAAATTTTCGTCGTATCACTGTCAATTTGTGTTAAAATTTTAAGGTCGTTATCAATAAATATTTTATTGTTTACAAGGAATATGCAATTTACTATCATTATCATCAATCCAAAATACGGCCAACTATACTATTATATGATAGTTTAAAAAAAGAAATTTATGAAACATATTTATATCCGCTAACCGAGCCCCAATTGAGATCGACAAACTCAACAAAAAAGCTTTGAATACAATACGGATATTTCTTAGAATTGATGGTCATCCTATAAAAGTTGCGGTCGTCCTATATAAATTACAGTCATTCATTACAAGGTACGGTCATCTTTTTACCAATCACGGTCATCCTTGTTTTATGTTACGGTCATCTTGAAAATATTTTGATTATGATTTACGGTCATCTTAACGATTTTTTCAAATCGAATTTCCCGTTTCATGCACATTTCTCGGAAGTAATTAGGGATTTCCGAGTGATTCTTTTATAAATTAACATCGTTTCAATGTATGATCCGACATCTTGGGATGACCGTGAATGCAGTTACGGTCATCAGCTTTACCCCAGTGCTACTGATATGATAGATATGCTGATGTCTAATTTTGGGATCTTGATAACGTTTGAAAATGTATCAGGTAGGTGGTTATTCATACATATAATGAAACAAATATGTTATAGAGAAAACATTGAAATACGTCATATGTTGTTGAGATAGCAACCAAACAACATGATCATATAATCAAAATTAAAAACATTTTGATAGTAATATTTAAATAAATAAATTTAAACTGTCTTATAAATTACGAAGTAGATGTATTCATGTATGTTGTTGAATTATGCTGAAAGTATTTTTTAGTTCATTTGACTGGGAAAAACTGATCAATATTTTAGATTTTACAAAAAGACTAGACAAATTGCAAGATAGCTATTATGGAAGAGTCCCAGTTGAAAATACATAAAATCTATGAAAACAGCTAACAGCTACTCATAACATTTTTTAAATGCATTTGATATTTGTCTTGATTTTAAACTGCCAGTAAGCTTTAGATATTGTAATATAGAAACAACCAAACGGTACACACTAATTTCAACAGGTTTTGTTTTTTGGTATTTTGTGTTGTTTTAGACAAGCGGCAAGATAGACATGGGAAACTTCTAATTGACATTCTATAGAGGATATGCCTAAAGAACTATTATAGACTTTATTCTGATCATACTCTGAACAACAAAATTATTTTATATTGCAACCTGTGTAACGATTACATTTGATCAGCTGATGTATGTCAAACGCACGATTCTAAGACAGAGTCGATGTAAATCTTTTAGGTCATGTACTTCAAATCTTGCAATCCTTCATTCAAGGTGGATTTAACATAGTTATATTAATTACATACTAAAAGAACAAATCAATGAATGAGGTTGTCAAATTTGATAAATAAAAAAAATGTCTATTTTTGTTTCTTTGTTAAATATTTGTTTGTATTTTGATTACGATTATAATGCAATGTTAAAGGCTGTATCCCCATTGTTGACATTTTCACCGGTTATTTCTGTTTGGTTTGTTCATTCATCGTTGTTAAGTTTATGGAATTTGATGCGACTGTCATACAAGAGAGATATTTAGCTAGCTTTTAAACCAGCTTCAATCCACCATTTTCTACATATACAAAAATGTCTGTACCAAGTCAAGAGTATGACGTTTGTTATCCATTCGTTTGATGGGTTTGAGCTTTTGATTTTGTCATTTCAATAGGAACTTTCCGTTTTGAATATTTCTCAGAGTTCAGTAGTTTTGTAATTCTACTTTTTATAATTGTGTGAACTACAGATGATAAGACGAAACATGAACACAAACGTTGGATGTACAAAATACACCAATGCAAATTCACAAATATGCATTTTCTATAACTTATTGACTTCAAATTAAGACGAAAAGTCTGGTTAATACCAATATTCAATGTACTTCAAAATGCCTCAGATGTGAACTTCATATAGTACAAATATATTATCAAACGAATAGTTCATTGATGATATTCGACGAACGAATGCAGAAAAACTTCATTGTTAGGTATGCATAGACTTTGACTTTCATAATTAAAGATTAAGAGACGTGCAGATTTTTAGAAGACATAAATGATAAACATAAAAGGAGATATTTTCAAATCTGCTGCTGTCAACAAGTTATTGAAATAGTCAAAATACGTGGTCGTCATTTACAATTATATGATAAAATGATTGTGCTTAAACATATGTTTATTAATATAATTACATTATGTATTTATCTATGAATAAAGGACGTTTCATTCATCCCTTAGGAGACATGTATTGTCGAAATATGCATCTGGTGCAGGAAAATTAGTACCGTTAATGTTTTTATGATTATATTTAATAATAATACATACTGAAATATGCTTAACACTGGCAATTATTTTTAAGTTTTAAAGGTTGCACATGCTACATGTAAAACATCGATATGTTACTGTAAATATTTCAATTAAAGCTTTGTCTGATTTCTTTCTCAAGAAACCTACAATTTCCAACGAAGCAACACCCTGTATTTTTATCGGTAGCTACCACTTTGAATTCGGTTTCGTCATACGATATGGTCAGGATCAGAATGCTTTCCTTTTTGAATTTTGGAAGTTTAATATTGATACTGCCTACTTTGGTAAAATGCTCTTCATCAATAATCGTCCTTGGATTATCTTCTTCAGTTGTGTACACTTCAAGGTTTGCCCATTGTGATTTCGCTTTTATGACAACTTCATATTCTGTAACAATATCACCAACTTTAATCTTTTGGCCTTTCTTGATTATCGAGAAAAAAGTTTTTTTCTTACCATCTCCCATTTGATATTACACGTCCGGATACTGCTGTTGTACTAATACCTAATCCATAATGATATTTAGCCATCCTATCTACGATTGCCTCAACGAGATGACCAGTGATAACAGCGCCTTTCAAAACTATCATGTCTGGTGTCAGTGGAAATATTATTTTATACTTGTTTTCGAACTTTACTCGGAAGGCACGTTGGACAAAGTCAGAAGCTGCATATCCCCCAACCAACAAAATAGTTGACACCTTTTCCGTTTCGTCTTTTTCCAGAAGCCTCTCTACATGTTTCATCATTAAATCAACTGATGATGAAAAGATTTTCGTCATTAATGCTGACGATAGCTTAATACTCTTTCTCTCTACTTTTACATTATCTTTGTGTGAGTCGTCAATCTTGATTTGCATTTGAAGATCTTTCGATATCTGTAATGATAATTCTGAGTCGTACTTTACACCACGTTTCCTTTGTTCTACATTTCTCAACAATTCTAGGTATTCATCAAAATCGTCTGTACGACACTTTCTAATCAACTCCCATCCGATTACTTCTTTAAGTACTTTTATAATTTGGTCATTGATGTAATTCCCTCCCCAAGGACCCCCAGTTGCGTTGTAGATTTCTTTCAGCTGCCCAGTAGATAACACCTCTGATACTGTTATGTAAATTGTGCCGCCTACAATAGGATTTGTTCAAAATGATAAGGCAAAATCCTCTTATTTTAAGATTTCAAACAATTATCTGAATTTAAACATTTAACAAGACGCCAGAAAGACTTTGTTTTAATCACAGATGACTATATTAATTATAACTATAGCCAATTCCTGTCCATTTCCTCGAGAACCGCATTACTGACATTTAATTTTAAAGCAAATTGTTGTTTTTTGTTTGTTTTTTAATTTTGTGAATACATTTCTTTTTTCAATTATTCTACTTATTTTTTTTTTCCTTTAAGAAGTGGATTGTTATAATACTATAAGAAGACGATATTAGTATTAACAACACTTCATGTAAGAATCCTGGATTTTGATTGGTTAACAGCCAGCATTTTTTTTTTACCAATTTACTGTTATCCAATGAATATCGTTCATTTTGTAACGCCGCCGGGGTATTTGCCAAAAGGATATGCCTTTTTTACCCTCTCTGCCGTGGTATTTGCCAAAACATACTCTATCCGACTTGACGCTTTTAACGTCACGATCATCAACGTTTTTCAACATTGACATTCGGTAGGATCAAACAGATATATCATGTTCTTGAGGAGTATTTTCAAAAAACACCAGTCTTGACAATGAATTTCCCTCGCCTTACGGCTCGCAAAATTTAACATTCTCTCGACTGGTATTAATCGCATATACCCCTCCTAAGCATTATATATCTTTTTAATAAACATTGATTTGACTTATAAGGATATTTGCTACCTTTTTTTTTCTCTTTTTTTTCCAGATATTTGAAACCTCTAGTTGAATCCATGTAGTAACAATAAATTATTTGTTTTCTACCCACTACGTTTCTTTCCATTATTTTATAGCACATAGTTGAAAATGTCAATTTTGAAATTCTAGTTATTTCATCATAACTTTTGAAAGGGAAAAAGTGTTAAATATACAAAAAATCTAGGGAGAATCATTTCCCACCGAATATTTGACTATTTCTTAAAAACAAGAGCACAGACCTATCACTTTATTTGCGTGTTCCTTTGCATATATATATATATACACCATCATTTGGTAATATCATTTAATAATGAAAAAAACCACTTGTAATTTTGAAACTCAAAAGTGGATCTGCTTACCCTTCCGAAACAGCTAAGACCAACCACAGTTTTTTGATGGATTCGTGTAGCCTATTCTTTAGTTTTTCTTTGTTTTATCATGTGTCCTATTGTTTGTCTTTTACATTTTTGGCCATGACGTTGTCAGATTGTGTTTATATTTGTGATTGTCCCTCTGGTATCTTTCGCTCCTCTTTAATGGGGATATGAAACTGACCCAAAATAAAAAACATTCTCAATTTCCTATAAAAGCTTTACTGAAAAGGAGTAGAACTAAGACTTGACGTGCATAATGATTTCATGAATACTGTGCATGTTACACCGACCCTTTCTTATCAAGGAGTCTAATGTCGAACTGACGAACGAATTACAAATAAACAATAGTACGTCATACGCAAAAGCTAACAGAATGTTTTCCAGCCAATTTGCTGAAAGAAATAGAATTTTCCCTGTGAACCATACCCAGTTAAATTGAAGAATACCATGTCTACTATAATACGTGCTAAACTTAAATATGACATTGTATTTTTTTTGTAAGTAAGTAGAGGTGATTAATAGATTGAATTTTGTTGAAGAATTTTTCGACACTTCGAACAATATTTCTATTAAAAACTATTTTAAGATATATCATACCGCCTAGATCAACTACCATAAATTGTGCGTTTGTATCAAAAGCTTTCAGTTCCGTTTCATCACCACTTCCCTTTTTGTCCATTGCAAGATATTTGCAGTACATTGCAGCACCTTCTGGTTCCAAGGCCAATGTCAAGTTATCTTTTCCTATGCCTGCCTAAAATATTATTTCATTCATTCAAACTAAAATGTTACAACCTCTTTCCACTTTTACCGACCAGAGTGGAGAATGTGAACCGGCTTTAGTCAGAACAACAACGATTTCCTCAACAATCGAGGTTGCAACTAAATTTTTGGCTCATTTTGGGCAAAGTGGAATATGGGTAAAAAGAATACATTTTTAATCAATTTCTGATACAGTTGATATTTTTTTTTCAAATTTTACATATAGAAATTAGATTGATCGTTTTTATCTTTACTTTTAAACTTTGTAACATGGGATTGAATACCATGCCAAGCTTGATTATTAAACGTCGTTATTAATTTACATTCTTGTATTCATGTTCTTACATATCTTTATATTGTTCAACATCATTATCATATTGTCTTATTATAAGAAATAACGTTTACTTTTGCTGCAGCTTCAATCATAAATTGTCTAGCTTGATCATTCCAAATTGCCGGTACAGTCACTACCCAGTGGACGTCGTTGTCATCAAAACCATTTATAGCTTGACGTAATCTTTCCATAACCTTGTTTTTAATGTATTCTATACAGAATGCAAACACCAACATTGCCTTCATTTTTTTACCTCCCATTTCCTTTATGACCCTGTTTCTCTTCAACTCCTTGATATAGCAAAGATACATAACAGTGTGACCAATAAGTTTATTGCATCCTTATACTTTACTTAGTTTCAGCACATTTTTAAAACAACGCAAGCGCTGTTAATTAGAAGTTGTCATTTTATTACCTTAAAAAGTATATCATTAACATTGAGAGACGACACTCAGATCAGACATATGGCTGATAATAAGTTCCAAATAGCATGTTTAGCATAGGGAATCAAGTGATAAGTGACCAGTTTGAGAAGAGAAAGACAAACATGCGGTAATGTTAACAAAGTCGTGGAAGCTGAACACAAAAAACATATTAAGTATTGATATTGTTAAGCTGTTGAAGTATATATAGTAATAACAAAAAAAGGTAGAATTGCCTTCAGTTTAATATAAGTTTCCAACTCAGGGGTTTTCAAAATGTCGTTTTTCCATATTATACAGTTACAGTATTCTTTCAAGATGGGCTTGAAAAGAGTCACACTTATAACGTCATTGAGCACAACATGTCCAACTATACCAAGTGTCGTGAGTATGTCTTTGAATGTATTTCTACATCTTTCGTACATATAGTCATGTTTAAACGTTTCTTTTAAAATGCCATTATCATCAAATTGAACAAGTCTAGTCCACAGACGCACAATACTAATCCAATGTCTGTAATAGCACGGAATTCATCCGATATTCCCATAAATATCGAGAAGTGAGGCAAAACGATAAACATGATGAACTCCTAAAAGCTTAACGTATTGGTCTGTTCTGGACGTTTTCTATGGATTGAAACTTTCGGCTCCGCCAAACTCCGGATGTGTAAATTTTGGATTTGTGCTTAAATGCTAGTGCAGAAATGTAACTAATATGAATTCTAAGCAGGGTTCGCCCTGAGTCAATTTTTAATTCGTCACCTCTTTCGCCAAAACAATATTTTTTCGACACTTTATTATTTTTTTCGCAAAGTAACGCAAATATATTTTTCGTTTAAAATTTTCTTCTTTTTCTCCCTCCCTCTAAATAAGATGAGTTTGCCCCTCGTTGTCTATGATCATTCTCTAGAACTTGTCGCAGAGTCTTTTTATAAGAGGGGGCTACCTACTTTTATTAATAAATGAGATTTTAGTCCCGGAATATAACAAAACTTTTAAACATTTTTCGTCATAACAACAGTTTTCTTTTCTGGAATATCATTTAAGGTGGTATGGGAGTCTAAAATAAAAATGATATTATTTGTTAATACTTTGCCAAAATGTAGTATATATTGATACATGTCGAAAAATATAATAAAAAGGATAGGTCACCGCGCATTTTTTCAAGCTACAGGACGAAACAAAATGACACATTTTGTATGGATTATACAGGAAAAAACGCCATTTGGTGATTAGAAACTAAACAAAATGATAGAATTGTTAAATACTTCAGGAAAAGATAGCTTTTAGACACTGCTTTGAAAATATCAAATGAAAAGATGGGGTCACTGTACGTTTTTTCCGGCTTAAATACAAAATAGGAAAATTCCATATAGAATCCTTGACACAAAAAAATCTCGATCTCATTGACAAATCTCTTCATGAATAAAAGTGTGCAACTGATATTTTTCTACCCAGTTCACATTTCAATTAATGGTTAAAAAACTAAGAAATACTTTAAATGATTAAAATTACATTAATATAATGTCAGTTGCACATTTTAACATCACAGCCGACACTCGGCTAACCGAGAGATAGGTCGGTTAATCTATATAGAGTATGCGGCCATATCGGCGGTCAGCCTGTTAATCGGGTTGGCTAAAGTCTGTTAATCAGGTGTTATCGTGAAAATCAGTGCAAGGTCAGTCTGTTTCATTGTATAACTTTTTAATTATATTTATAGCATAAAAACAGTTCATGTCTGACAAAAGGATTTGGAGTACTGAATTCAGTGGTGTAATTTTTTTTTCTAGCTTCAATAAAAGATCTATAAAATGAAAAGGCGAGTTACTCATCAGTAAATTTATACCCATTTTAAACACACAAAATGTACCAAAAAATGACAAATTGGTTGAGTTTACTTGTATGCAATCTTTTGAACATCGAAAAAATACGGGCATTATGTTTGTTTTCCATATTAACATCAATATGTGAAAAATTTACACGAAAAATTGTATGTTGGTGACATAAATCAATTTTTGATAAAAACATGGTCTGTTAAAGGGTCGGATGTATAAAACTCGGTCTGTTAATTGGTCTGTTAAGAGTTATGAATGACATTACTAGTATAATTTAATTGCTATATGGAGTGTTTTCACTTATGATTTTTTTTTCAAATGAACTGAAATATGTTTATAATGCAAACAAATAAAGACAAACATTTCATTATCAACCTTTCTCTACACCACCTTGAAGGTCACTCGATAGAAAAACAAGCACGTTTGTGGACAGCCTGTCGGCTAAATGACTTACGATATCATAGGAATACATCATGACTCGAAAAATAAAATTAATATTATGTATTTATTGTGATTAACAGGAGTATAAAATTGTCTTTTTGTTACACATTAAATCAGCACCCAACACAAATATAAAAAAAAATACTAATATTTATTGTTTAGAACCACGTCTTACCAACGATTTGAAAACAACGGTCATTCCGTACTTGGTACAGACATTTCCTTAGGCGGCAGAAAATTAGAATGATGACTCGGTTCAAAGGAAAATACATACCGGAAATAAACTCCTCATAGATATCAGGATTGAAATTTGATATTAACGTCTTATATTTACGCTAGACACGGGTTTCGTCTACGAAAAAATCATCAGTGACGCTCGAAAAAAAATGTTTTAAAGGCCAAAAACGAAGTTGAAAAGCATTGAGGAATTACAACTAATACCGGCGTCACACATCAGCGTATAGCTCCGGCGTGTTAAAAATCATTTACGCTGTCAATACGCTAGTAATTGTGGATGCATTTAACCTGTCAATCAGATTTGTAACGTGTGAAAAACGAGCTTTAAGCGTGTATTGGGCGTACTAGGAGCGTACCTAATGCTAAGCGTTCATCCGGCGTTCAAAAAATGCATGTTGGCGTATGTTGTATGTTTTTTATGCTGCATAAAAATTTCCTCGGGTTGTAGAGTTCATCAAACGTATTTACTTTCCTTTAGTGGCTAGAGGTATAGGGGAGGGCTGATATCTCATAAACATGGTTATCCCCTCCGCAATTTTGCGCCTGTCCCAAGTCAGGAGCCTTTTGCCTTTGTTAGTCTTATATGATTTTTAATTTTAGTTTCTTGTGCATAATTCGGAGTTTATTATGACGTCCATTTTCACTAGTACTAGTATCCATATTTTTTAAGGGGCCAACTAAAGGACTAGTCAAGTGCGGGAGTTTCTCTCTACTTTTAAGACCTATTGGTGGCCCTTGTCTGTTGCATGGTCAATGGTCGGGTTGTTGTCCCTTTGACACATTCCCCATTTCCTTTCTCTCTTTTTACCTTTGTATTTCGACGTACTTCAATTTATGCAACGCGCTTTGAACGTGGCGTGCAACTAACGTATCTCGACTTTGTCAATTTTCTCTGTACGTTTGGTGCACGCTGGTCTATACGCCAATGCATGCACCGGCATAAGGTTATCTATTCCTGAGGTAGGAAAGCCTAAGTATTTCAAAGAAAACGAATGGAGTTTAACCAGCTCCATTACAACACATGACAGATTCATATATGTTACAGACTTTGAACCGACAAAAAATAAGACTGATTGATAACTTGGCGTAAATAACAAATTCATACGAATTCGAGCGGCCAATCAGTCCATATAACGCTATATTGAAGTAACACACCCTTTAAATGAAATGCAAAGAAAAATAAATAAAAGTGCTCTTTCTATAAGGATACTGTTGCACCGTATTGTAATTTTTTGATGACAAGTTACTGTACATTTCATTTTTTTCAATGTGAAAATATAAACTCAAGGTAGTTTGACCATTGTCTTTGCTGAATAACTCTTAACTGACACGGTTTAAATTGTCCAACCTATTAACAGACTTTATTCCCCAAATTTTCATTTAAATGTGGTATAACTCAACTTATATAACAATTATGACATATTTATCAATGACAATTATTTTTTAGAACCGAAGTACTATTTTGTGTCCTTTAAATCATATCTAAAAATGTTTTTTAGCCTTTTATCCAAAATATTGCTATGCGTGGAAGCATAAAAATCACATGCTTGCGCGACGCCTTTTCGTTTTACTTAAAATTGCGCAGGCTATGCTTTTTTTTTACTGGTGGAAAATGTTCTATAGATTTCAAAATAGATTGAAAATAAACTCACAACGCCCTGGCTAAAATTAAAACAAATAATAAAATAGTACAGAAGACACAACATAGAAAATTATAGACTAAGCAACACGGACCCTTAAAAAAACGGGGGAGTTCAAGGTGCTGCTAGAGGGTAAGCAGATCCTGTTTTACATGTAGCACCCGTCGTGTTGCTTATGCTATAAATAAAAAAAAAGATCAACGTACAAAAACAATTCACAAAACACATCATAGAAAATCAAGACTGTCCTACCAGAACCGCTTTTAAACATAGGGAGTGATCTTCTGTGACCCGGAATGGTAAAGAGATCCTGCTACACATGGGACACCCGTCATGATACTTTTGGGAAGCATAAATTATTCATGTTTTACTACCCTCGGAACTTTGTTCCCACTTTATTCCGTATTCCTCCAACCTAACTTCTTGGTTGGGAATCCCTTAACATATTAAAAGACCAGCCCCTGAACACCTTCGTATTTGTATCATACAAAATCGTTTCCATTAAAAGCATCTTTGGAGATTCCTTTTTGGATGATCAAAGCATTTGAATGGGACATATGGTTGGAACACCCCCCTATCTTCTTGGTTGTGAAACCATTTGAAAAAATAACTGGATCAGCCCCTGTACCCTTTCGTATTTGTATCATACACTGCACTGTAATGTGTCACCTAAGGGTTTAATTTGGAAAGAAAAGTATATTATCTGTAAGTATCATCAAACATTCTGCGACTTTTTATGAAGCCGAATATCAAAAAAAATGAAATGATTCAAATAGGTATATCCAATCTAGAAGTACAGCAGAATTTTGAGGCAATATTCGATATTGATTAAAGCATTATTCCATCATTATTGAAAACATGGTTTGATATAAATACCCCCGATAGATCATGGTAATTAATTATTAGAAATAGAGACACAATAATAGAGACCGTACTCGACTCTCAAATTGAGGGCGTAATGTGTGCGAATGAATCGTCCCCATCAGTAAAAAGAAAAAAATCGAAAATATTTACAGAATTTGAAAACATATTTAGACTGATATTTAAACCCTTTCCACCATTTTTTAAAAGCATGTTCTTAATATAAATACCCTGATAGAGATTAAGGATTCAATATCACTATCCTGATGGAGAGCTTATTTGATTCTGACATTGAGGGCTGTAAAGTTCACGAATCGTTCGCATCAGGTGATGGAAAATTGCCAATAATTGACCTACTTGGTCAAACGAATATTTCTTTTCAATATATTGTTGTTAATTAATCAACTTCTTATACTATACCTTGAACGTTATGGTGTCCAATTTAGTCCTGACATCATTGATTGCTTGAACCCATTTGTTCCTCTCTACATCATTATCAGCTGTAAACGTAATAATAAGTTAAATAAATATCTATTTAAAATATTTTAAAATATTAATATACGCATTGCGACTAGTGTGTGTAATGAATTTAGTTGTAAAGAAAAAAGGAATATATCCATACATCTTTATATAGAATATATAGACAGACTACATGTGAATACTATAACATGATGAACGCATTTAACAATAACAATGCACTTGTAAGATAACATTATTGTCAAGAACTCAGTGTTATTCTACTTTTTTTTTTATCTTGCAATGCTTTAGGAAATATTTTGTTATCAACTAAACTGCTCACAACTATTTAGTTGAATTTTAAGGAATAAACAAGGAGACACATTCTACTACTTATTCTGTCACCCTGCAACCAACAGAGAGCTGTGCATGTATAATTGTATAAATGCTGCTTGAAATGAAGATATGTATTCGGAAATATTTTGGGGAATATCATAGTATGATCGATAGATTTAATAAAGTTTAGTATTCTTATGGCGATATATCTCCATAATGGAACGTCTACTCAATTAAATGAGTAATCAATCAGACATATATTAATTTGGTTTATCCTGAAATATTTTCAGGTTTAATGTTGCTCTTGTAATATTGTATAATCTTTAATTCTAGAAAGCAGACGGTTTTGTTTTTTTTAAAACTTGATCAAGAGATATTTAAGTGTACTAAGTAATGTTAAAGGGGCACTTGCCACAAAGTCGGCGAAAAATTAAGTTTTAAGCCTTTTAAAAACGAAATTGTGACATTACATCCATGTACATGAAGAAATCAGTTTCTTCAATTTTATCATAATAAACTAAACACATAGATAAGATACTAGTCTTGCAAGTAAGAAGACGCACTTATTTGTATATAAACTCGTATACGATGTTTAGAATATTGTACTTCAGATGCACGATATGTTTACAAAAGACTCATCAGTGACGCTATAACAAATCATAGGCAGCATAAAGTATGGAAGTTCAAACGCGTTGAGAACCAAAAGTTCAAAGGTACAGATAATAATACAATTTCTGGGGTTGATTGGCATTTATAAATATTTGATGTGTTTAGAACATTGTGTCAACATTGAAAAGTGAAACAAAGCAGCCATCGAGAAGACCCCTTTCGCCTGATTTAGACCCCAAATAAATATTCAAATAAAGCTAAAGTTATTAAAAATGTTTTTACTTGTTTTGTTAATCTTTAACATGCAAATAAACAAACAGATATATCATTTCATGTGCTGGCTTGATCATTTGTATTTATGTTTATAATACAAAGATAACACAATGGTTATTTAGATGACGTTTATTCTAGAATATACTAAAATATTGATATATTATCATGATAGGGTGTCAAATTGTTTTAATCGTTTTTTGTGTGTCTAATATGGATAAACGTGTCATCAATGCAATATGAGCATTTTGAATCGAACAAGTGATCATGAACTTCATAGGTAGTACCCCTTTTGTAATATCACAGTTCTCAAGACTTTAACTGAGTTGCTTTACTGTTTCTATGTTCAAGCAAAAAGCGAAACAATTTATCATTGTAGGGCAAACACATGAAACTTAGAATAGTGAACTATATATAAGGGAGTATATAAAACAATAAGATGTAGAATCATAAAACAAAAAATTCAAATTTACGAAAAATTAGAGATTGCCAACAAAATGTATTCTGCATAGAAAACAGTAGCCTCTAAGAATACTTGGACTAGGGAAAGTGCACTCGTTAAAAAGTTGAATCATATCAACTGAACATAACTATGCTCAAATGTGTATTATAATTTTGGCTCCTTTGAAAACTATGTGAACATTTTATTTTTATTTTAGAATAATTGGATGAGGCATTTGTTTAACATTCATGATGCATTTACAATAGCTATCAAAGGTACCAGGATTATCAATATGCAATACGGACATATAGTAAAAAAGTAAATAATTCTGTCATGTTGTTCATGTAAATACACACATGGTAATGAGAGAACGGAATAACGTCAATTGGAACAATGTCAGTCGTCATATGTACAGTAAACAAACTTTAAAGTGGCGTCCGTAAAAATTTCAAAGGACTGACTACGGCTTTTCTACCTAAGGCATAGATTACCTTAGCTGTATTTGGCAAAACTATTAGGAATTTAAGTCCTCAGTGCTCTTCAACTTCGTACTTTATTTGGCCTTTTTAACCTTTTTGGATTTGAGCGTCACTGATGAGTCTTTGATAGATGAAACGCGCGTCTAGTGTATATTTAAAATTAGGTCCTGGTATCTATGATGAGTTTATTCAACTGCATCAACTTGGGGGACATGGTTCAATAGCTTTTTCGTAAACCGGTACCCTCTATCAAGCATATATAGATAGACGTACAAACTCTAACATATCGTATCAACTGGGAGATTTATAGTACTGTTCACAAAAGACCTTGCTTAATTTGCTTCACAGAATGAAACACATGTTCACAATTAAGAATGTGACCCCATCTATTTCGTCGTAAAGTTTTGTTCACCACCTACCCACATTGTAAATATAGCGGGCGGGAATTATTCTTTCAATATGTCTTTTAGATTGGCATTGTAAATACTTGCATTTCCTATCTTGATTGTCTTGATAGAGGGTTGCTGCACACTAGGAAGCTTTTAAACAAAGAGTTCCAAATGGTGAAGTTGAAATCATTCCATCGTAAATTTTACGGACGCCATCACGAGTATATTGACCGTTATGGAATAACCGTTTCACAAATGATATCGAATATGTTCCTTACGTCGTAACTACAATATCCTTCCCTTTCATGAATGTGACTTACCGAATTAGACTCTTTATCGGATTTATTATCACATAAGCAACACGACGGGTGCCACATGTGGAGCAGAATCTGCTTACCCTTCCGGAGCACTGAGATCACCCCAAGTTTTTGGTGGGGTTCGTGTTGTTTATTTTTTAGTTTTCTATGTTGTGTCAAGTGCACTATTTTTTTTCTGTTTGTCTTTTTCATTTTTAGGCAACTTATTTTAGATGTATGAGTTTGACTGTCCCTTTGGTATCTTTCGTCCCTCTTGCATTAAGGGTATACAAGTCTTCTTTTTTTTTAAGACGATAGCAATTTGTAAGAGACGAAGATTGTTTGTGCTATAACAGACTTTCGGAATATTTTAGTATCAACATATGATTTACGACGCCCTTAAAGAAGATAGTTTCATACTCCCTTGAACGATTTGGCTATGAAACCTTTTAAAATTGATGGTAATAATGTAAGAAGCAGTTAGGATACCTACATTATAATGTTGTGTTTGGTGACGGTGTTTTAGTATTTTTGCATTCTATGCTATGAATATAGATCATATTCGTTACCTTTGTTTCAAATTTCAAAGTATCAAAGAACTGAGCTATGAATGTTTTTGATTCGCTCCTGGTGAGGTGTCGTGGGGTATATATTGAGGTTCCAAGTAAATTTTAGTACTTATTGTCTTCATCAAGCACTGTATATAATGTTTTGTCACACACAATTGTGTCTGTGACAATATTCTAACATAACAACAAATATGGTTGTAGTACATGGTCTTTAACGAATGATGCAGGATATGTATACAGATCTTCTATATTAAACTACATTATGATTTTAACGAATTTGGAAATAGTATCTACGTGTTACTATTTGCTTTTAGCCAACAGCCTGGCATTTTCCACCACTGAATCATCAACCTTTTGAAGTTGTGTTTCAAGTTGATGAAAGTATACTAGTATGTCATTAACATTATTTATCGCCCGTTGCAATGTAGCCAACCAGATTACATAGATAGATAATAGAGAACTAGCTTAAGTGTAGTCAACAGCTTAAATAGAACTCGTCAAAATTGTAACTGTGCAACCTCTTTTTAATTTGTTATTGTTAATGTTATCTTTTTTAATTTAAACGACATTTGTAGCGGAAAGATATGAATTATTATCCGAAAGAGATAAGATATATTGTTGTCTTAAAATTGTCTTCAATATGCTACACATAATGTATGTAAACTTGATATTTTTGGAAATAAGTTATTTTCTGTGAATATCAATCTTTTCATACCCTGACAATACATACCTCTCAGGCGCATGGTATTGTCATTTGCTGATGTCACTTTGAAGGATACACCATCTCTTTGTATAGTTACATCTGATAGCTGAAAACATTTCCATGTGTTTTAAAATAGTAACGCTTTAAAAGAATATGCAATACATTTTGATATTTCTAAAAAAATTTCCAAATGTTTTAAGGAAAGCTTGATAAAATGTTAAAAGTCTCATTCTTCTAATTGCGTGTTCTTTACATAATTTATGTAATACTCTACCTGTAGAATACAATACTTTTAAACTAAGTTATCAGAATTCAATCAAAACGTTTTAAAAAAAATTCATATCTAGCGTTGCAAACGCGTATTGATAAAATCAATAGGAATCTCAAGTCAGGAATATTACAGTTCTTGTCCATTCGTTTTTTATGTGTTTTGTCATTTAATTTTGCCATGTGATTGTGAACTTTCCGATTGTATTCTCCTCTGAATTCAGTATTTTTGTGATTTACTCTTTATAGGCTGTGATTATATGAATGACGTATAACTTTGAATACGTACCAATAAATACATGTTCACCCTAGGTTTCTGGTCTTTACTCGTGGGTTTTTCCTTAAATATATTTACATAGTTGTGAAAGTATGTATAGTCTATGACAGATTTTTATTAAATAGTAACATTACAGTTTTCAAATTCAATGCACCAGCTATACATTTCTACATGTAATGCTCTGTATTGTTGTTCGAAACAAATCTTTTTAAAAAGTCAGAATGTGATTCAATCGTTAGGATCTGATAAGAAAACAAAGAGAAAAAAGGGAAGCGGAATCCGGACATGCAACCAAAGTTGTGCATGAAGGATAAGAAATTTTATGACGACAAATTTTAATCTAATATCTGTAGTGTCATGTTCAAACATAAATATGGGTTACTCATCATGCTGGCGAATTGCTTGAGAACTAACAGACAGCAACCAAATATAAACAATCATCATATACGTATATCGATTTATATTGACGTGACATGTCCATGCGAATTGATGTAACAACATTACCAAATCCATCACATATATTCTTGGTGATTTCGGTAAATCGACTATTTTGAGAGTGTTGTGTGGTTGTGTGCTTATAGTGATCAAAATGAAGAGCAGTAAGTACGTTCCTAGCGATCGACCTTCGTATGCATATATTGTCATCTATATATTACTCGAACAATACCTGTTGTTTAAATACTTGAAATGATAGGAGTCATTATTCCTTTAGGACTATTTATCAACTCAAAATATCATATATCAGTACGATATTGACTAACAACATGTAGTAAACTTAAAAATGATCATTACCCCTATCTACATTAATTTTATATGATGAACATGCACATCCTGGTCCACGTGATAATTAACTTTAAATTAGGTAATCTTGTCTTAAAATATAAAGGGAAATGTTCAAATTATATTGATGTCATCGTTGTTTTGAAATTTACAGCATTACTTTTGACCTTGACAGTATTCCGTCATTCGGTAAGGTCTATATTGGCGCAATTAACAGTTTTGTCATTAGCTGCACTGTATTCATGTAATCAGATACACATACTACATACCAATAATATAGAAAGAACAATTGTCACTGGATGAGAAACGATCAAATAAAAGTAGTAGAAGAAATAAAATGAACGATCCTAATAAGGTTTAAAGTTTGAGTGGGTTTAAAGAAAAAAACATCATCCAACGTTTTAGAAATTAGATAGCCAATAAAGTGTAACGTGAAAGAAAGTCTTTAAGAAATAACTGTAATAAAGATAGTTTGCATATTGAATAGAACTTTTAACATGCAATAGCATATTCAAAAGCATTGTGCTGAAATACCACTAATGCATCGACCCATTGCTTTTGATGTTAGATTCCTCGAAATTCAATCACTCACATCTCTTGTGTACTAAACCAGTTACTTCAGATTCATGAAACAGAAAAAATGTCAAAAGATTTTCTCTAATGATAACCTGATTCTTGTACACTCTCCCAGGTTCAAATCAATGGTTTTACATCAACAACTTTAATTGCTGTAAACATGTTGTCAATTAAAACGAAAAACCTTTAATGATTGAGCCATTACATAAATCATGCATACGCTAAACGTCTTTAGATATCCATCCTCTGTTAACATAAATCACTGGGCTTTATAACCTTTCAAAAGCGACAACCTCGTCGTTAGTAACCCTTCCATCTCTGTATGGAAGCTGCGAATAGATAAACAGGCAACTTGTATGCAAAAAAAAACTATGTTTGGTTGACAATCATCCCGACTATCTTGACTTTTTGCTAAGTTTCAACCCTCTTTTTAGTAGGAGTAGATTATCACACTAAAATGAAATGATAGATAATTAGGTTGAATACAACACGAGTGATAATATTTTTTTTCGCGAAACTTTCACAATTAAAGTCAAAAGGCCAAGTATGCAATACTTTGTTATCTCGAAATTGTAACAACGTACCGCAACAAGTGTTAATTGAATATCCAAAGACTGACAAAGATAGTCGGTTATCATTGTGAAGTATCCTTTTATCTTCATCATTATAAAGTTATCTGTTAATTGCTTGTCAATCAAATTGTGATTTTAAAACTATTTCTTTTAATCTGTTATAGATAATTTATCCAAATTTGTTACTGCACATTTTGTAACTGTACAGGTCATATTGATTTTGATATACATTTTATCAGAGAATTATTGTACATATTGATAGTAAATGCGTTATATGTCACAACAACCTTCATTTAAGAAGCTTTAAATCACTTTTTAGTATTTCGACATTTTCAGCTGATATTTGATGGAATATCATACATATGTTTCTTTAAATTTGCGAAAGGTTTTACGTGACTTTAATGTATCCTTATACAACAACCTTTGCTATTTTTTACTGAACTTGGAGAAAAAATCTATAATTATATAAGATGGATAGCAGCGGTCAAATTAATTCCTAATGTAGAAGATGGTGGATTAAACCTGGTTTTATAGCAAGCTGGACCTCTTCATTGTATGACAATCGCATTAAATTCCATCATATCGACAACGATATGTGAACTTAACGTTATGCATTCAGTCCCTATGTTGGAAATACAGAAATGTATACACGTACATCATGTAATTGCCATTTCGATGAATATCAATTTCTGTCTATCGATTTAAAATGTAATATGGAAATATTTACAATTAAGGAGTTTTCAAATTTCAGATACATGTACTCATGTTAAAATGTATGTCTATGGAAGAAAATTGTCAACACATCTTTATCTTAAATATTATGCTATATTCTTACCGTTATCTTAGCCTTTAACTTGAACATAATATTATCTATAAAGGTAAATGCGCTAAACAGGTGATGAGGTGTACATGTTTTTTTCTCAACGATTGTGAACTCAGTCGGGTCTGGTTAAAGTACAAGCCATTTTGCTCTGATACAAAAAACATCATTTCACACTGCAGATGAGGAATAAGACCAACAATTCGAGTGGAGCAAATCGATGAAGAAATCTTTCAATGTATTTACATTTTTCTTGATAATGCACAAACAAGTTTTTAAGGTGGTTCATAGTTATACAGCCATCTTGAAATGTACAATCACAGTACATAATCGGTCAAATTTGGAAACAGATTTATATTTTATTGATAACATTGCTGATTTATATAAAGAAATCTTAGTAATGCATTGCATTATGGAAAATGTTTTTAACGAATACCAAATATTTGTGTTTTAGGTGTAATACCACCATTGATTTTCCCCTATTAGTCTTTTTTAAATTTGCACTTTTAAAAAAAATGTGCAGAATTTATCATTGTTTCAAATAAAGAAATACTTGGCATGAGTAAAGTTTTATCCTGTCCAATTCTATAGAAAAAAAATCACATAACATTTCATTGCATATAAGAAAGTAACCATCATTGGAAGTTAACCTATCAAATTTCTCCCCTTATTTTATCTGTCTATAAGGTTTAGTCACCATGTAACCTCAAGATTACACAATTTTCTATAGAAATCCCAAATAAAACATAATGGTGTTTTGAAATACCCAAGGCATATGTTTATGACACAGAAATGGTTTTACTGCAATAAAATGTAGGATTAATTACCTACAACTGTCAAATTCAAGGGAATATTTTTTCGGCCTACTTTCGTATACAACCGGATGTGACGTATCATGATTTGGTGGTATTACACCTTTCAAGAAACAAATAGGCCATTTAAGGGGATATAACTCTTTTAGTACAAAATTTATACTAAACATATAGGGAAATTTTCGTTTTTTACTTGTAGCAAAAAAACGAGTTCGGTGACACCATTTTTCTTTCTATTTTCTTTAAATATATTACAAAACCTATCTTCTCATATTTTATTTCAAAGTTTTGTCTCATAAATTTCTTTTAATGCCCCACAAATGTGACTTTTCATGAACAATCTAAGCAAATGTCTGGCAATTTTGAACGACTCTTACCTTGAAAAATAAATGCGGTGACTCATACTTTTTATCCTATTTTGGAAAAAGCATAGTCAAATCTTCTTTCAAATTTGAGAAAATTCTGTCATTTTTATTCTATATCCTTGAGCTACCTTAATAACATAATATCTATAGTTATTATATGATATAGTTGTGTTTAATCATTCATAGGGAGCAAAAGAATTAAGGTATATTTGAAGTAAACAACTCAATGTTCATGTGGACCCTTTGGCTAAATTGACTTCGTTTTCGCCTCAACATTTACTCTGGGTACAGACAAACCTGTGATCTGGAAAAGTTTTAAGGCATAGCATGCCCTTTATAAATAAATTTCAAAAATGTTTTATGTGTATAAAAATTAAAAACTTAACAGGATTTTGCAGTGCACTTATTTTCATTCATCCAGAAGATGTCAAAATAAACTAAGTTTGAAAAGAGCTTTGGAAGCTTCCCAACAGAGAATGAGTGAAGTGAGCTGTATTGATTGTAAGGATCTAAAGATGGACAATAGACATCTGGCAATAATTGGTGATTGAAACTGTGTACCTGATTGGACCATATCAAGGTACATTCCTCTTTTTTTTAAATTTCATCATCTTCTGCAGGGACTAAATAAAATGCCCTGCAAATTCCAGTTAAGTTTGATTTCTCTAAAATTTTCAATGCATTTAAAATCTACGTATCTAGGGTATGCCTCAATTTTTTTCCAGATGCACTGGTTTGTCTGTACTTGACATCTTCAAAAGTCGTCACAATAACTTTTAACGACGTTTTTCTTGTCGACTTCAGTTTTTTAAATGAAATACATACATGATGGTCTTGAAGTATATATTCTACATACTTACCTGTATCATCGTAGTAACGTGTTATAGTGTTCCTTCATTTGTTTTTATTAATATTTACTTTTACTGTTTGGGTGCTTTTTTCTGATATACATTCGACGTGGCTCTGTACTTATGCATCCCATCATTGTGTTGTTTGTATTATCTTTCATTTTAACGTGTGTGCTTTCGTCCATGTGACCTTTTATGTTTCTTTGATACATATTACTCTGTACTTTACACATCCCGCCATTATTTTAGTGTCCTATTATAATTTTTGCATTCTTTGAACAACAAAAGTACTTTTCTGTGTTAAAAAATTGTTTGTTTTTGTTGTGATTACAATTGAGACACGGTGTTGACTGTTGTACCCCTATTTTAACAATTGTACCTATTATCATAACAAAAAAGTGATATGATTGAAATGACACAACTGTCCACAAGAGACCACACATAAATTAACAACTTTAGGTCACCGTATGGCCTTCAACAACGAGCTAAGCTTATACCGCATAGTCAGCTATCAAACGCCCTGCAATGACAATGTAAAACCATTCAAACGAGAAAGCTTACGGCAGTTTGTTTTATTCACGCATCGTTGTCAATATAATGCGACTGTCATCTAGGGGAGATGATTATAAAACCAGGTTCAATCCACCTTTTTCTACTTAAGAAAATGCCTGTACTAAGTCAGGAATATGACAGTTGTTGTCGATTTATTTGACGTGTTTGTCTTTTGATTTTATTATTTGATCAGGGACTTTCCGTTTTGATTTTTCTTCGGATTGCAGTATTTTTGTGGTTTTAATTTTGTAACCAATTTAAAAAATAGAGTTGAAAATTAAATGGCCTGTTTCTATTGATTTACTTACGAAGTCGATTGTTTGCTTTATAGACAACAGTTAGACATTAATATAAACAATTAGTCTTATTTTCAGTCTATGCATTGCTTTATCTTCAATTAACGTATAAACTATTACAAACTAACATTTTTACATTAAGAGAATAGCCAAATAAAGAACATGTGCATACTCATTTGATGTAATTTGGCTGACAGGCTTCTCGGCAGATCTTCCAAAATAGGATTAACAATAACTGACATGTTCCAAATTATCAAAACGAGCTTAAAATTGTTTGAACAGATAAATAACATGAAGAAAAACTATTGTTAACCAAAAATATAAATTGACATTAGGATCATGTTCATATGTACCATCAAATAAATTGTTGGAAGGTAATAGGAGGTAAATATCTTCAGAATTACTGTCTTTTAGTAAAATAAACGTTTGGCCAGAGTCAATGTGAAAACTGTTAAGGATATTTAACGACTTCAGAAAAAAAAATGTAATAAATGTTATATTTACTAACGCATCATGTACACCTTTTTTTGTCCAAATCAGTCATATGACAGTGGTAATCAATTCGATCGTGTTGATGGCTGTTCATGCGGACTGTTTGATTTTGCCCATTTTTATGGACTTCTCACGTTTTGAATGTACCTTGGAATTCAGTATGCTTGTTGAAGTTTTTTTTATAAATATAATATATAGAAATCTGAACATTGACAACTAAAATATTATTAATGACATTAAAAACTACATACTAAGCTTGAAAAATCAAAAAAAAAATCAATCATAAACGTTAATGCTTTCACATGTTGTAAATGTTGTTCAAACTAATTTTAATCGACGTTTGGCTTGATATCTTTATCTAAAAATCGGCAATTACCAACAAAACAGCGACCTGTATTTCTATCTGTAGCTACTACTTTGAATTCTGTTTCATCATACGATATGGTCAGGACAAGAATGCTTTCTTTTTTGAATTGTGGAAGTTTAACATTGATGCTTCCTACTTTTGTAAAATGTTCCTCATCAATAACTGGTTTTGGATTATCATCTTCAGTTGTATAGACTTCAAGGTTTGCCCATTGCGATTTCGCTTTCACAACGACTTCGTATTGTGTAACTACATCACCAATTTTAATCTTTTGGCCTTTCTTGATTAAAGAGAAAAAAGATTTGTTTCCATCATCATCACCCAATGATATACTCCGACCAGAAACTGCTGTTGTACTAAGTCCTAGACCGTAATGATACTTTGTCATCCTGCCAACGATTGCCTCAACAAGATGACCTGTGATAACAGCACCTTTTAAGACTATCATATCTGGTGTCAACGGAATTGTTATCCTGTAATCCTTTTTAAATCTCTCTTGAAAGGCACGTTGAACAAAGTCGGATGCAGCATATCCCCCTACCAACAAAATAGTTGAAACTCCCCGTGTTTCTTCCTTCTGAAGGAGCTCTTCTACATGTTTCATCATTGAATCGACTGATGATGAAAAGATTTTATTTATTAATGACGCCGATAACGTTATACTCTTCCTGTCCTTTTGTACGACCTTTTTATGTGAATCTGGAATCTCAATTTTCTTAAATAAGTTGTCAGATATCTTTAGTTTTAATTCGGAGTCGTACTTAACACCACGTTTTCGTTGTTCCACATTTTTCAATAATTCAAGGTAATCATCAAAATCGTCTGCTTTGAACCTTCCCATAACAGTCCAACCAATAACGTCCGTCAGGGTTTTGATTATCTGTTCATTGATATAGTTACCACCCCATGGTCCTCCAGTAGCGTTGTAAATTTCTCTAAGTTGTCCGGTCGCTAGTACTTCTGATACTGTTATGTCTATTGTACCTCCTGAAATAAGATGTCATCTAATATACTCTGTTTATAATAAGTATGCAATTTGGCTCAAACAGAACTAATATAATGTTGAGCAACATGTCACTAATACCAGTAAGTGTACTTTTTAATCTCTGAAAAACGCTTCTGATGCCGTAAAATGGGATGCGTTTATGTTATTTATTTGGCATTATGACGTGTTGTCAATTACATATCGTATAACGATTTGATTTTGAAGGTAAGACATATTTTACAAGTTTTAATTAAAACGAGTACTACAAGTAGATCCTGTTCCAAACAATTTTGTGAGAAATGGTCTTGTATCATTAACGAGGGGCGAAAGATAGTAGAGGGAACAAGTAAAAATCACAAACATCGTGTTGGGATTCGCTCTGATGCCACATGGAATCTTTTGACCTCGTATATATCGTGTTAGGTCGCAAGCACACTATGTAACTAATAATGTCTGATTATAAATTTTGGAATAACTTTTATCGATTTTAAGCTACGATGGCATCAATTGTTGTTTTGATGGTCTTAAATTTATTCTAGTGGCGACGCTTTAGCGGAGTTGTTAAACGGTTTTTGCGATCATCAAATCACCAATTCATACCGTCGGAGCTTTAACTACAAAATTGATATCTCCATTCTAATGAAACTGAAAGAAAACAACGTCAAATCGTTCATTTAATATACGTGGTATTTTCCGTTTATTATGAAAAAGAGTAGTAAAAAAAATATTGTAAAATGCACATATTTTTATAACAAAACTTTCAAAACTATCATTTTACGTTTAAGATGTTCTGCTCTTTTTATGAAAACATATGATACTGTTTAAACCTTTAAAGTAAATAGTTATCAAAGGTACCAGGATTATAATTTAGTACGCCAGACGCGCGTTTCGTTTACATAAGACTCATCAGTGACGCTCATATCGAAATAGGTATAAGCCAAACAAATACAAAGTTGAAGAGCATTGAGGATCCAAAATTCCAAAAAAGTTGTGCCAAATACGGCTAAGGTAATCTATGCCTGGGATAAGAAAATCCTTAGTTTTTCGAAAAATTCAAAGTTTTGTAAACAGGAAATTTATTAAAATGACCACATAATTGATATTCATGTCAACACCGAAGTGCTGACTACTGGGCTGGTGATACCCTCGGGAACGAAACGCCCACCAGCAGAGGCATCGACCCAGTGGTGTAAATAGTTATCAAAGGTACCAGGATTATAATTTAGTACGCCAGACGCGCGTTTCGTCTACATAAGACTCATCAGTGACGCTCATATCGAAATAAGTATAAACCAAACAAATACAAAGTTGAAGAGCATTGAGGATCCAAAATTCCAAAAAAGTTGTGCCAAATACGGCTAAGGTAATCTATGCCTGGGATAAGAAAATCCTTAGTTTTTCGAAAAATTCAAAGTTTTGTAAACAGGAAATTTATTAAAATGACCACATAATTGATATTCATGTCAACACCGAAGTGCTGACTACTGGGCTGGTGATACCCTCGGGAACGAAACGTCCACCAGCAGAGGCATCGACCCAGTGTTGTAAATAGTTATCAAAGGTACCAGGATTATAATTTAGTACGCCAGACGCGCGTTTCGTCTACATAAGACTCATCAGTGACGCTCATATCGAAACAAATGGATATATGACGTAAAGAATTTAAACATAGATTTTTTTAAATTAATCAGGTGGGAATTTACTACTGTTTTTCAAGGCAAATTAGCCTTACCTTTTTGTTAACACAAAGTAAATTAAATTATCTTACCGCCTAAATCCACCACCATGAAACGTGCGTTTTCATCAAATGCTTTCAGTTCTGTCGCATCGCCATGTTCCTTTTTATCCAAAGCAAGGTATTTACAATACATAGCAGCACCCTCTGGTTCCAGTGCCAATGTCAAGTTATCGTTCCCTATGCTTGCCTAAAAGTAATTCAAGAATGCAATCAAATGAAGTGTTTCAGTTCATCTTTTTTTATGTAGTTGGTTTTTTTATGAGAAGTAATACTTGGGCCGAGCATTACTTTTGATAAGAGGGTTAACAAATACATTTTTTATCATTTCTATCTATACAAATATTTTTAATACCAAATTCTATTTAGGTTTAGCATGTATAAACGAATATTTGACTTGTAAACATGTCACTTGTACTTTCCGTCTGGTTTTTTTTTATTTGCATGCAGACACATTTATACTAAAGGCAAATTTAGTGGCACTGTACTAACGAGATAACGAGAAAATTCAACCTAACACAACAATATAGTAGTTCATTGTAGTTAATTGTGTCAAAAACCAAAATTACCTTTTCAGAAGCTGCAATCATAAATTGTCTAGCTTGATCATTCCAAATTGCCGGGACAGTAAGTACCCAATGAACATCATCCTCATCTAGACCATGTATTGCTTGACTCAATCGTTCCATAACCTTGTCTTTAATGTATTCTATACAGAATGCAAACACTACCATTGCTTTCATTGTTTTCCCTCCCATTTCCTTTATAACCATGTTGCTTTTCAGCTCCTATATATGAACAAAAGCAATAGTAATACACCACTGTTCAATAGTACACTTGTGAAACAAATCAGGTTCATACAACACACCTGATGGGAACGCATCATATATAAGAGTAACACAACGGACCCACAGAAACACTGAACTCCTACGAAACCAGATGCCTACATACATATAAACGGACAATTAGATAAAAGCTGCCATATTCCTGACTTATGTGCCTGCCCGACGTCAGGAGCCTGTTGTTCAAAGGTTCCCGTTTGTTGATGTGCTACATGTTTGTTTTTCGTTAATTATTTGTACATTAATTAAATCATTCGTTTATTCGTTTTACATTTGTCCTTTCGGGGCCTTTTATAGTTGATGATGGCTTTAATCATTGTCGAGGGTCGTACGGCAATCATACCACATCTTTTTTTTTATATTTTGTATATGACACAGAGTTTTAAAATCAATAAACGCGCCTTTAGCTTTTTTATTCACAATACATTTTACAGAAAGATGAGCGGGAAAATGGCGTTACTGCAGGCCATGAAAGTATATTCAAAAGAGGAGATAAAGCGCAATTTTGAAGGGACACGAGTCATTTCATTAACAATCCATTTTCCTTCATTGTTGCGCTGTTTTAAAGGAGCACTAGCTACGATATATATAAAAAAATAAAGTATGATTTTTTTTTAGATTAATCATTAATTAAATTAGAATAATGAAATAATAATTTGCTTTTAGCAATCAATTTGCTTTAATTTTGTTGAAATAAGCGATTATACATAATTTCTGACTGATTCACTTGCAAGTGAATACGTCATCATCATTCTAACCGGTATTCATGTGAACTTCAATTTAACCCCCTAGCTAGAGACTGACAACGCATGCATTGTACGTGAACTGGTTATTTAAAGAAGAAAAATGTCAACAATGAAAGTGAAACTACGGTAAATCATTTGATTACTAATTCGATCCACATAAATCATTCTTATACGGTTAAAAAACAATGAGCAACTTATATTTTTAATCTTTAAATTCAAATCAAACAGACCTATAAAAATCCAATTGCACGAGCTGGTTTAACCTATTCATATCTTTATTTGTGTTTACATCGCTTATATGGTCATCTGAGGTCAAATCGATAGTTAATTAGATGGCATCTGGATTTAAATACACACGAAACGAACCTACATATCATCTACCCCATGCTCTGTAAACTGTTTGTTTTAAACGTTTGATAGATAAGATAAATGTTTTACATTGTTATTAATCAAATATGAGAATTTTAGTCAAATTGGTGACCATGAATTTGACAGCTAGTGCCCCTTTAATTTGTTTTTTACTCGACTGCATTACTTTTTTTTTTACCTAATCCTGAATTTGGCGATAATGAAAAATCTGGACTAAAATTCAATCAGTCGTTTAGTCAATATGCTATTGTTTCCTCTGTTTTCAAGCGAATGAGAGAGAAAGAGGTGGGGTGGATTTTCAAAACAAGTACTAGTCCATCTGTTATAATTATGTATAGTTCATTCCGCTTTTATCTTTATGGCAGTAAAATATATATACATTTGATTTACACTCTTTTTGGACAGTTTGTTTCATAGAAATTGATAGCATGGTTTGTATTGATAAAAAACATTGATATTAACCAAATGTTTCGTGGAACACCTGTAAGATCACGCAGTATCAAGTTATTTCTAAGGGTACTAATACCTATTCTTTTTATCTGCAGAAACACCAACATATTTGTCATGAAGGTAGTACAGGTGCTTTACAACATGATGTAGCATGTGTATTTTCTTGAACCATTTTAAGTTTCTCTTTCTGATTTATATTTACAACCTTACAGCCATAGCGCAATTGAAAAACTAGAGGCTCTAAAGAGCCTGCGTCGCTCACCTTGGTCTATGTGCATATTAAACGATGGGCACAGATTGATTCATGAAGCAATTGTGCTTTGGTGATGGTGATGTTTTTGTAGATCTTACTTTACTGAATATTCTTGCTGCTTACAATTATCTCTATCTATAATGATTTTGGCCCAGTAGTTACATTGGAAACTGTTTGTAAAACTGTATAAATTTTATGTAAATTGTTGAAAATTGACTTCAAAGGGCAATAACTCCTTAGGGGTCAATTAACCATTTTGGTAATGTTGACTTATTATTAGGTCTTACTTTGCCGTACATTATTACTGTTTATAGTTTAACTCTATCTATAATAATATTCAAGATAATAACAGAAAGCTTATAAACTACAAAATAAGTTGAACCACAAACGTCAAAATTAATCAATCTTGTACTTGAATGAACTATTTGTGGATTCTTATAAATTCTTTATAACTTATGGGCTTTTTCAAATCTCGGTCTATTCCTGAATATAATTCTTACATACTTTTGATTTTTTAACCCTGTTTGCCAACATTGCCTATGTGAAATTTTAAAATTTTTAAAATATGTGACGTATAAAATTTTCTGACCTCAGACACGCGAATTAATGAATGTGTTTTTAGATAGATGTTTTGGTGTTCTGTTAAATTTGTCCTTTAAAATTGTTACACGATGATGACTGCTGTACCCATATTTTGACTATTTTATTTATTATGTCTGTTTAGTTAAATGTTTACTTAACGCATGATTGTAAATATAACGGAATTTGACTGTCACCAAAATGATAGGGTAAGCGCTAAAAAAACAGGTTTAATCCACCATTTTCTACATTTGAAAATGCCTGTACCAAGTTTGGAATATGACAGTTGTTATCCCTTCGTTTGATGTGTTTGAGCTCTCGATTTTGCCACTTGATTAGGATTTATATCTAGAAATTGGCTATGAGGGTCGGTTGAAAAAAAAATTTGACGACAAGAGAGATGATTTCAGCTTCCTTATAGTGAAGCGTTGGGAAGCTGAAATCATCGCTTCGTTAATTTTACGGATGCCATCACGAATTGGTTGACCGTTACGGAATATTTGTTATAAAGATGATACAGGATATGTTCCTAATGTCGTTACTACAATCCTGTTACCTTTTCATGAATGTGACCTACCGAATTAAGACTTTTTACCTTTATTTGTGACATTTTTACCTGTTGTGTCTGTTTGTTTTGTTCACGTATCATTATCATTATTAAATTCAATGCTACTGTCTTACAAATGAGAGGTTTAGCGCTATAAAACCAGGTTCAATCCACCATTTTCTACATTTGAAAATGCCTGAACCAAGTCAGGAATATGACAGTTTGTGTCCATTCGTTTTTTATGTGTTTTGTTATTTGATTTTGTCATGTGATTATGGACTTTCCTATTTGATTTCCACTGGGTTTCAGTATGTTTGTAATTTTACTTTTTCTTGAATGGTCTGATAATTTCAGGGCAGATAGATCTTGACTGAGTGATAAATTTTATCTTGTCAGATTTGCTCTAAGTGCTTTGATTTCAGAGATATGAGCCAAAAACGGCATTTTACCTTATGTATTTTGTTTGCCATGTCATTTCTTTCTATCTTGGTTTGCAAGCCCGGTTATCGGAAACAATATTCAAACTATATACCCTGATGATGATTGTGGATGAGTTTGATTAAATTTGTCCCCGCAGTTTTAGAGGAGAAGGTTTTTGTAAAAGACAATAACAATTGAAATGGTTAAAAATTGACTATAAAGGTCATGTTGACTTATTTGTAAATCTTACTTTGCTGAACATTTTTGCTGTTTACAGTTTATCTCTATCTATAATAATATCAAAGATAATAAACTAAAACGGCAAAATTTCCTTAAAATTACAAATTCCGGGGCAGCAGCCTAACAACGGGTTGTCCGACTCATCTGAACATTTCAGTGAAGATAGATACAGTAACTGACCTGATAAACAGTTTTACCCCAAGTCAGATTTGCTCTAAATGCTTTTGTTTTTGAGATATAAGAGATAAAAAAAAAACTGCATATTACCCGTATGTTCTAGTTTTTGCCATGGCGGCCTTCTAGTTGGTTGGCCGGTTCACTGGACCCAATGTTGTTTAAACTAGATACCCAATGATGAGTGTGGCCAAGTCTGGTTTAATTTGGTCTGGTAGTTTAAGAGGAGAAGATTTTTTTAAAGGTTAACGACGAAGGATGACGAACGACGGACGCCAATTGATGAAAAAGGTCACTTAGCTATTCGGGCCAGGTAAGCTAAAAATAATATACGTTTTCTATTTTGTTGGCCCGTTGCCTAGCATAATCTGTGACTGAATCCAATAGTTTTTGGTCAAGTTGTGTTTCAAATTAATGGATAAATAATTTTCCTGACTTTTTGGATAACCATATCGCAGAGAGGTGTTGTTTATACACGAATCTCACACCCTGCGTATTTACAATTATACAAAATGTTACAGGCAGGAATAAAACTCAACATGTGTAAGTGCATATCAAAAGTGAACTTGAAGGGCATTAACACGTTTTTGGTAAATTAAATATATTTGTTAGTGAATAAAATTAAAAGTGTATTTAGCTATTCGACATTTTATTCACGGTTAATTTACAGAAAATTAAAATATCTATAAAATCAAGGACTAAACAAAAGTGCTGGATAACAACAAAAACAAAGAATTCTTCAAAGATGTGCGATATAAAACATAGGCAATCAATGTAATTATCATATATTGGCCAAAAGAAACAAACCAACAGAAGTTTAGAAAAATAAACAGCTTTCTCTCAGTTGATATATATAATGATTAACTAAATTGTTAATACATTTTCCACCATTTATGCGATATTAACATCAAATGTCAATTAGCGCAATGAAAATAACCTAATATTACAACTGTTTTAATAATGTATAATACCATTGAAAACGGAAATGGGGAAAATGTTTAAGAGACAAAACCCACCCAAAGGACTGATTACAGCCGACCTCAACAATGGGTCTTAAATGCAGCGAGCAAATTCCGCACCCAGAAGTGGGCCTTAGCGGGTCCCTTAAAAAAATGTACTTTTTCAGTGAAAACGGATGTCATACTTAACTTCAAAAATAAATGAACTAGAATTAAAAAAACAATTACAGAACAACAAAGGTCAGAATCTCCTGACTTGGGACAAGTGCAAAAATGCAGTAGAGTAAAACATGTATTGCACCCAGATACTAATAGGGACTTTCATTACAACATGCAATGTCAATAATCACTATATACATGTACTATTTGCAAAAATAATATTGTTTCTTTACATACAAACATATAAATTAGTATACCTTTGACTTATACAGTTGCATTTTGAAGCGATTGAAATAGTACCAACGATTAGCTTCGTCTTTTTCTGCTAAAGTTACATAATCCTCTTCTGCTTTTGCTCCAAATGAATGAAATCGTCCTTCGGGGGTTAACAGTAAGACAGTTGGGGTTTTGTACGAAAGAACATTTATGTCATCTAGTGCGATTGTCTCTATCTTTAATGGGTTGGTTTTGAAATCTTGAACTGTAGAAAAAGCACAGCCAGAGTACGTAGTCCCAAAATCAATGGCTGCAACAGCTACAAATGGCCTAAAACATACAATATATTTTGCAAATGAATTTCTGAATAATTCATGTCAGTATTGTGATTAAAGATTTGTACATGAATTTCAAAATTGGATTAACAAAAAATGTCTGTGCACCAGTCACCATTAAGTAAGTTCCATTAGATGCTCTGCTTTTAACAAGAATAATAAGTGACGTAGAAGCGGTTAATCGCCATCAATTAACATGAAACTTGCTTGCAAAGACTGCCAAAGAGGCAGCACATACTCAATTACAAAGTGGCAAGTCGGAATGGGACACAACTCCCTAATATGACAATCAACCATGCCTAAATATTTCATTTTATTACAAAACAATTTTTAAAAAAATAATATGACGCCTTAGACTAATTAATTAATACATACTAGCTTCTTACTTCTATGTTGGCGTAATTTATTATTTTATTATTTTCTTGTAATGAATGTGTAATTTTGTCCTATTGAATTATAAAACAAATATCTAGTTGAAATATAAGCAACGTAGCATCTGACAGGAAACGCCAATTAAAAAGGTATTTATAATGGTTTTGTTTCTGAAATTTGTTATGGTATTTGGTGGTATTGTAAGCTTATGTTCAAATGTTTGTTTGTTAAAAGGAGTAGGTCAAGTAAGGGCCGATTTTGGCCTCAAATTTCAGGTTTACCTTACAAAAGTTTTTTGACACTTTTTAAACACTTAAGTGTTTATTTCAATTGATTGGATTAGTTTATGTGAAAGATGTTAACTGGTTTAGTCATTAAAAACGCTCTGATTCAAGTTTAAATATGCAAATTCTATCAAATATGCCAAAAACGTCACTTTTCATATGGTTCTTGTCAAAAATGAAAGTGGCCGCATCCGTGTTCATCCTCAACCTTCATATATGTTTTGTATTATCATCAAATACAACTTACATTTCAAAACGTGTTTTATGAATGAACACCCATTCGGCCACTTTCATTTAAGACGGAAACCGTCCAAAAATTAACCAAAATGCCTAAATTATGAAGATTTCTGTATAAAAAATAATCAGTAATTTAGCATGACTTAATGATGCTGGAATGCGATATTTGTGCATTGTATTGTAAAAAACAGCAGCTCATATTTATGTAGCAGAAGTATTTTACTTTCCAAAATATAGCTTAAAGATGACATTTTCACAATTTTCTAAAACTGCTATATTTTGGGGCCAAAACTGAACCTACTCCTTTCTTCCGAGTACGCAACAAAATTTTTCTAAATTTGTAAATTGCAATCATTAACCGAAACTATAAGTAGCACATATACTGATAGACAAGAGTATTTGACATATTTTGTGGAAGCGACATATGCATATTAACCAAAATCGCAAAGTTAAATTTGATAGGTTTAAACACTGAATCAATTGATTTTCACAGGCATTATCTCTAATAATAAATATTTGAAATTGAAAAAGGTGTGGTATTTTTACCTTTGAGACAACCATTCCAAAGAGACCAAAAACAAACCAACAGAAATTAATAACTTTAGATCAAAGTACTATCTTCAACAACGAGAATTTTTTTTTAGTAATGAACCATGAATATTATTGAGGATAAATTGAAATGATTGATAGACTTCTTGATAATGATAAGTATTAATAATTCGTCGAATAGTTTTTCAAATATATTTTGATACGTCTATATCAGTATTTAGATAGTATATCATAACTTACTTTTTTGGTGTCTTAAATAAAGATGCAATATCAGTTTCTATCGCTCCACCATCTTCACTTACTGTTTCTAGTTCCGGAGTATAATCAAAATCACATCCTACATGGAGACATTGAAGGAACAATACATTATTAAATTTATTAAAAAAATAGTAAAGTAAGGTACATAGCAGCAATCAATTTTGAAATAAACACGTTTCATCCTATTAAATATGAATTTCAGAGTTACTGGTGCAGGTAAATCCTGGTAAAACGTATCAATTTCTCCACAGCAGCTTTTATATAGCTAGTAATTATTCTTCAACTGTAGACAATACTATGATCTACTGTAGTTGCCAGGACACCAGAAATAACACCAATAGATTAGTCAATAAAAATATTATTTTACTGTGCCATCTATGCTCTATCAACCTATAATCCAAAAGGAACTTGTCAAGATATATAAATTAAGAATGGAAATGGGGTATGTGTCAAAAAGACAACAATCCGACCATAGAGCAGACAACAGCAGAAGGTCACCAACAGTTCTTCAATGCAACGGGAAATTCCCGCACCCGGTTATTGTTGGTTTGTGGCAAAGGTACTTAACAGTATGATGTAGATAAAATATCCCATATCTTGAGGAACAGACAATGTACACTGCAATTGGCGTGTTATGTTGCATAACCTACTCTCATATCCTAGATTGTTTTTGTAATAACGATTCGATAATTGTGTTATATTATCATTTTTTTTGTTTACCTACCAAGCATATAAGTGAAATTTATATAGAAGAAAGATGTTTCTTCTGGAAATTTGATTCAAACAAGGATTCTGACTTGCAGTGGTTTTGGATGAGTATGAATCCGAATTCAAATTCTACTAGTAGATATTGAAGTTTCAAATAGTTTTTGGATTAACAATTTGTGAAATCACCATAACATTTCACTAACTCAATTACGGAGGAAGATTAGTGACAAGAGAATATATGAGAAATTAAACATTTTTTTTTAAATGTAACAATCAAAAAATATTTATCCAAAAGAACTAAGCAAAATGTACGAAAAAAGTCAGTACACAAAAGGCACTTATCGCAAACACAATTGACGGACCTGACTTTCCGGACAATATAAAAAAAGGGATCGGAAATTCGGGTCTGTCAAATTTTGCCGAGTTTGGTGCAAACATTATTTTATAGTCTCCTCCAAAGAAATCAGATAAACGTTACAAAAAAAGCAGTCGACAATTTCCCGCCTCGGATGGAATTGTAACTTATTTCATCGTTACTGTAAGGATTAATTAGAAATATTTTGCACAAACAAACACAAAACAGGTAAGAATGTTTATATATTCAAATAATTTAAACCTTCAATAAAAAAATTATAAAAAAATTGGGTCTCAAAGTTAAGAGCAAAATATGGTCTCAAAGTTCAACCGAAAATGGTGGCCTCAGCATTATGACGTCGCAGTAAGGCGTCAAAGCAAAATTTTAAAATAGTCTTATAAGACGTCATAATTATTTTGACTATCGTGGATGAAAATTCAAACTTTAATCAAAATTTGCAAAAAAAATATTTTGATCACGACAACAATCAGATAGTGTTCAGGAAGCGTCGATATTCAACAGTTTCGAAGCGAATTTGTCCCGATAATCCCGTTCTGAATCCGTTTCTTATCCGATTTGTATTTTTCGCCAGGTTGAATTCGACCGATTCTGTCACGACTGCCGCCCGACTCTATCAAATGTAGTCCGACAGAGATCATACAGTGACCAGACAGTGGACCGACGCTGACGGAATTTATCCGTTCGAATACTGTCGGCATATTCGGGATTATCAGGTACTGTCGGAACGTAATCCTAACACGGTCCGCTCTATCGCGCATTGCTAACGGCTTTGTCTGGTCTCAGTCGTATTGTATTCTGTAATTGTCGGGATTCTGACATGGGTATCATTAAGTATTAATAACGGGACTTATTCGGAACGGTTTCGACAAAAAAAACGGTTCACAATCGACAAGATTTGGATGCAATCTGGACTCAATCGGCAGAAAAACAGCTATGAAAAATTACTCCAGATCATTCCCGTTCCACAGGACACCGTCCGGAATACACAAAACATTGTTCGGAATTCGATCCGAATCAAGAGAATCAGTCACGACATAGCCACGATTGTAATCCGACTAGACAAAAACGGTTGAGTTGCCCTGAATGTTACGGGACGCACCTTACTGTTGGGGTGCTTTGCCGAACTATTCGGACTCTTCCCGTCCCGTAGAAATCTGTTACGATCTAAAACGACTGCGTTCAGACAATAATATGACATTCAAGAAAATTGAGGATACTAATCCGACCTTTTCACTTTTCGTGTCGTATTGCTGTCTGATCTCAAACGGGAGCAATAATCGGCAATGTGTGAACCCCACATTATGATGTTTTTTAATGGCAATGCTAATACGTATTATGATGTACGAAGGTATAATGTAAATTATGAAGGTCAATATAAAAGTCAATGATTAAACGAAATATATAATAATATAATAAAATAATAATTCATACCAGTGTCGACATTTTCTTGATCAGCATTTATTTGTAGTCTTTCTCCTGTGTCATAAAATCCCTGTTTATCAAAAAAAGAGAATTCAATTATGTATAGTGAAATGTCTATCTAAATATTAATTTGTTTTGAAGGACACGCCATCGAGAGTAATTCATGTAAACAAGGACGATGACCAAGAATGTGTCGACGGATATGACCATGCTTTTATGCACTAAACGACATAAGGAACTACGAAAAATACATTTAAAATCAATTGTGTTTAAACATTAAACATTAATCAAAATAGAAACATTTGCATTTTGAACTAGTTCATCTTTTCATGATTGTTAAATTGATGTTTCTTTTTTTATCTAAAAATATGAAATTGATTTTTTTTTAAAAAAGGAAAGAAAAAACATATACCCAAAAACGTATATCAGACATTCACCGCTGTGGCAAATAGTAAATGTAATATTCCCAATATTGTTCATTTCAACAAAAGGACAATACATGCTTATATTGTGTTTTTTTAAACTATGATAAGTATATACGAAGTGTGATTATAATAAAGATAATAAGCAAAATGAGTCAGACAAACGAAAGTAATATATAGGACAATATCATAAAATACCTTGAACATTCTGTTATTCAATTTAGTCTTAGTCTCAATTATTGCTTTAATCCATGCATTCCTCTTCTCCGTATTTTCAGCTGTACACATAAAAATATTTATGAAAAAACAACAAATGTGATTATATTATCACGGTTGATTTTAGCCAATAAAATTCACAGAAAAATGAACTATCATGCATGTTATGTTAATATTCGATCAAGGAGGGAAAAACAAATTCTTATATCATTTCACCTGTAATTTACTTGTTATTTACCTGTAATAAAATCGGCGCAAATGCAAAACGCCGCTTATTGAGGCCTTTTATAGCTGACTATGCGGTATGGGCTTTGCTCATTGTTGAAGGCCGTACGGTGACCTGTAGTTGTTAATGTTTGTGTCATTTTGGTCTTTTGTGAGGGTATTTGTCTCATTGGCTATCATACCACATCTTCTTTTTTATATTGTTTTAACAAATCTTTTAATATGTATTATATTCTGACATAGCTCACCTCTCAAACGGAAGACCTTGTTATTTGCTGATTTAACATTGAATGAGACGTTGTCACCTTTTTGTTTTATATCTGAAAGCTAAATAAAAATGTGCAAAAATTAAAAACTAAATGTTTCATCTAGATATACCAAATTAAGAAAAGTCAACCGTCATAATGTCGGTTAGTTCGGACTTTGCTATTGTACATATCACTCGGGTAAAACTCTGCATTTACGTCAGTACGCTAATACCAGCGTACAAAATATGTTTTTTCTTCTTTTCTATGTAAAAATACATTTCTAAAGATATGTTTTCATTGTTATTGTAAGCTATTGTACAAGTTTATAATGGCCGTTTCAAATCGGACTTCCGAATGCCTATAAACATTTCAGAGCTTTAGAAAATTTCTCTGCCGGCCTTCATTGATTTATTTACATTCCATAACGCGTCATTAATCTTAACGGCTTACAAAACAAGCTAAGTAAATCGTATGTTTAGGAATTTCAAAATGACAACCACCCTATGTTTCACTCGATTTTCCCGCGAGAAAAAAAACCGTCGAAAATGAACGAAAAACTTTGAGGAACAAAAATATTCATCCCATATTTTTGTTCATGAATATACAGTAGGTTAATAAAAAAAACAATATACATCATAAACAAAAAAAATGGTTAAATGTTAAGAGATTAATATTATGAACATAATCAAATATCAATTTAAAATTCCATTGAAGTCAAATTTCATGGCTAACTATGTGGTTTCCTATTGAATAAAAAAAAAATTGAATTATCATAAAAACCAATAATATCATTCCCTTTGAATAAAAACATCATCTTATTGAAAATAAAGCAATTTGATTGGATATACCGATTCAATGTGTCACGTGGTTTTGACACAATTAGAATTTGAATGTAAACAACAGGGTCAGCTTCTCCAGTATGAAACAACATCGTACATTCAGTGAATGAGAAATAATTATGAGTAACTAAGCTTGACTATACGCAGTTATATAAAAAAAAAAAAAGCTAAGTCTACAGAAAGATAAAACAAAAAACGTCAACGATTTACCATCATTACGGGATAAATATTTTACGGTTTTCAGCAGATCAATTTGTTTTATTTCTTTCTGTTATGGTGGACCCTTGTTCACATAATTTCTGTTGCATGATATTTTTTTTTAGAGAGACTAACTACTTCACTTGAACTATTCAAACACAGGAAATCTGAATTGCATGTATAATGTCTAGAAATGTAATTTATACGTTACATAAATTTAATGCGTCCAAATCACTTTTCTATATTTACTCTAACTCGGAACGCTCAAAGACAACTATCTGAAAATCAATGATTTTCTAAGAACCGGGACAATTTATATAGAGCTATATGACCAAAAATTACACAATAAAATAGCCCACTGAACATATATATTTTCATCAGTTTTATTTTCAACCAAATATTGTTTCGTTTCCATTAATTGGTTCGAGAGCAAAAAATATGTCTTCTTACACATTTGAAATTATACCCCTGTTAAAGTCCTTTGAAATACACAGAGATGAAGTAATACATAATAGCGATTCTGCATGTTTTAGATTGAACTAAATGTAATCCGTTTTTAATTACCTAACTTTTTTTTTTAATGCAATAATTGTTTTGTAAAGCAAAATGCCAAAGCAAAACAGTGTAAGGCATCAAAGAAACTGTTTGTACAAAAGCCCTTCATAGCAGTTATGTATGATGGATTCTATGCATATATATCGGATAATGCATTTTGTGTTTTCTTTTTTATTTATGTATTTTCTGTATGTAACAGTGTGAATTTACACTGAAAAACACAGATTTCTGTACTTTAATAAATTAATAGAATAAAATTAATACGAACCAACAAAAGTATTTGTCCCTTAGGTTTTTGCTTTTCCTCCATTGGTTTTTCCTGTAAATGTAAAGAATCGTTGTACAGACAATAAATATACTGTTTATTTTACATAACAAGAAATCTATTGTTATTAGATATGTTGGCTGATTTAAATGTATGGACCAAAGATTGATACTTCTATCGCCCGAATTAAAACGACAGTATATACTCACTCTCAGTGCATATGAGGAAATATCTGAAGCAGAATTACAAAAACTAGAAAGAGGCAGGGGATTTTAAATGAGAACAACAAAATACAAAATACCACACAAAAGAACAAAGGACTGTGTTACAAAAACCCGACCAAAAAATCGGACTTCACCTAGTTTATGTCATTCAGGAACATTTTCTGAATAAATACTATAAATTTACCACATTGTTTTCAACATGGAAGTTTTGTTATTTATTTAGGCGTTCTGTTATGTGATAACCTAAATCAAAACAGCATATTTTTAAATTCATAAACAAAGCATATTTTTAAAGAAGTCACTATGTAGTCAAGTATTTGAACAAAAATCCTTTTCAATAAGACGATAGTCTTTGTGGACAGTGGATGAATTATATTACGCCACAATACTTCCGGTATACGATTAGATAGTATCGCGCAACTGCAACTGCAATGTGTTGGTAACTTGGATATTGAGCGAACGTGCAGCATCTAACTAAGATTTTCATAAAGTTATATTAAGTCAATGTGATTGACTTGTACATCTATATGATTTATACTAAATGAAGCTATAAAGCTAGCATAACCTTTAAACAGACTTATTAAGAAAGGATATAGATACGATACTGTTATCAGGTCATCAAAGATTGCATATTTTGGCGTTAATATTGATTCACCTAAGGGTCTTTGCTTCGGAATTAAACACATTTATTATAAAACCAGTTGTTGGCATTTTTATGTTCTTCTCATATATTTCATGATGGTAAAATATTAAAACTCTAATAGGAATGATTGTGTCTGATACTCATATGATGAAGACATAATCTTTCCATCAGTTTAATTGGGGTCTGGAGCTGGCATGTCAGTAACTGTTAGTAGTCTGTTGTTATTTATGTATCATTGTCATTTTGTTTATTTTGTTTATTTTCATATTCTGACATCGGACTCGGCCATCTCTTAAAATGAGTTTAACTGTGTGTATTGTTGTGCTTTTGTTTTTCTACATTGGCTAGAGGTATGGGGGAAAGGTTGAGATCTCAATAAACAAGTTTAACCCCGCCGCTATTTTGCGCCTGTCCAAAGTCAGGAGCCTCTGGTCATTGTTATTCTGGTATGATATTGAATGTTAGTTTCTTGTGTATGATACGGAATTACGTATCACGTTCATTATCACTGAACTATGTATGCATATTTGTTTAGGGGCCAGCTGAAGGATGCCCCCGGGTGCGGGAGTTTCTCGCTACATTGAAGACCCATCAATGGCCTATGGTCCGGTTGTTGTCCCTTTGACACATTCCCAATATCCATTCTCAATTTTATCATAGTGTAAACAAACTTTTTACTAAGTTAACTTTCCAAGGCGGACAATGATATAGTATATGGAGAGTCTCTTTATTATATTTATATATATTCTTAGTTTTTGGAGAAAAAAATTGTAGACAGGAAATTTATAAAAATGACCACATGATTGACATTCATGTTAACTTCGAGGTGTTGACTACTGGGCTGATACCCTCGGGGACGAACGTCCACCAGCAGTGGCATCGACCCAGGGACCCTCATATCAAAATAAGTCAAACAAGTAAAAAGTTGAAGAGCATTGAGGATCCAAAATTACCAAAAATTGTACCAAATACGACTACGGTAATCTATGCCTGGAATAAGAAAATCCTTAGTTAATTTTCCAAGCTCAAACGAAAAAATATAAACGAGTCTAAATTGATTTGTATTTTAGTCCTGTTATATTATTTTGTCATTTTATTGTTATATTTAACATTGCTATTCAAGTGCGAGGTTTGGCATGCCACAAAACTAGGTCCAACCCACCATTTTTTCTTTCAAAATGTCCTGTTCCAAGTCAGGAATATGGCCATTGTTATATTATAGCTGGCTTCTGTGTGTGTTACATTTTTACGTAGTGTTTCCGTTGTGTCGGTTGTTTTCTCTTATGTTTGACTGTGAATTCTCAAAATTTTAAGACGTGTCACGGTACTTTCCTATCCCACATTCATGTATTTGGTTTTGATGTTTTATTTGTTATTCTCATCGGATTTTTCTAAAGCTTAGTCTGTTTCTGTGTGTGTTACATTTTAATGTTGTGTTGTTTCCCTCAGTTTTAGTTTGTTACCCCGAATTTGTTTTTTGTCCAATAAGAGTCTTGTATAACTAGTTACAATATACCATGAGCATAGAGTGCCCCAATTATGGTGAGGGGGGAAGTTGAATCCTGTCCAAAATGTCATGGGGAATGACTATATGACACCGTAAATGGAAAAGAAATTTAAACCTTTTATATCAATGTTAAAAAATCAATTATGAAACTGAATTTTCATGTTATTGATTTGTTTTGTAATAAAACTTAGTTGTATTTCTCATATTATGTAAGACGATCATGAAAACATTGAAGTTTGTTGAAATGGCCATCGAATTTAACTAACAAAATCAGATAAAAAAATAAAATGTCTGAAAACTTATTTACAGATGAACATGCTATATACGCTACATTAAAGTCCATTTTTTCCATTTTAAATATTAATGTAGGTAATAAACTGTCACATAATCATATATATTGATATACAAAGGAGTTCAAATAAAAGGTAAACAAGCATACACAGAAAATTTTAAACTTCTATCTAGTGGGGAAAATATTCAATGATTTTTTTTAAAACTGTTATCATGCGAATGAATCATATGAAAGTCAAGTGTTCGTTGAATAAAAAACATTCAAAATGAGAAAATTAAAAATACCTACAACATAGTACTTAAGATGTCCATCTTGTGTCAAAACAAACCACTGGTCTCTATAGCCTTTAAGCAGTGACAACTTCTTTTTTAGATATCCTTCCATCGGCATGACTTCTGAAAATAAACACATATATATCTCATTTGACATTGAAAAATGAAGGATAACAAATTCCTAAATGTTTTGCCACATACAGCTACGGTAATATATTCCTGAGTTAAAAAAGCCTTACTATTTAAACAATTCGAAGTTTTATAAACAGTTAATTGATGATTATGACTCTAGCAATGATAATGCATGTCAACACAGAAGTACCAACTACTAGGCTGGTGATACCCTTATGCCACCAACAGTGGCATCGACATAGGGCAGAACAAGTTTTTGTCATTGATAAAAGACTTTTCGTTTTGATTTTTTCCGTTTTTTTTCCTTTCGCTCAGATTTGAACCATCAAGTTTCTTTTCTTTCTTGAAAGACGAAGAGAAAAAACAAAATAACATCTGAAAACTATATACTTTTTACTAAATATAGTTTCATATAGTTTCATAACCATGTCTGATCTTTATAAATCTGCCATGTGTTTATACTATAGTAAATTATGGTTTTTAATGCAATTTTTCTGTGAATTTTTCGCATTCAACATTTTAGTTTCCATTTGATTTGAAATTATGGTATTTTGCTCCAAAAGGTTGAGATAACTATTTTGAAAATATATTTATAAAAAATAAAAAAAATATAAACAAAAACATGTCTAAACACAAAAGAAAAGTCAACCTTAATGTCGAAGTGAAATGTAAAAATAAAACGAGATTACGAGATTCCTAAAGAAAAATGAATTTGCATTAGGCTGGGGAGCTTTTTATTTGTTAAAATATCATGACAAGGGAAACAGAAACGATGATAACAAAGACATATTGTTTAAGTAAAAAGCAAGCAGTAAAATTCCGAACGTGCATAAGTATAGTGGTCATTCGGTATATCGAGAAAAAAATATCGAGAAAGAATACCTAACGGTGTTCAACATTGTGATTGGATCGTGAATGCAATTATTTGTAATTATATTTCACAATCTGTTAAAAATCTTTAGTATTTTCAAAACGTGCAACAAATTCGGTAAACAGATGTCCGTCAAAATGATTCAACTTTCAAAAATACTGTGCAATAAGATAAAAAAAAAAACAACAACAATACTTTATCAGTTAACACACAAGGCGCAACACAAGTCAATGGGATTCATTTGAGAAACAAACAGATATGTTTTCTCTCAATGGATCTATAACTTTTAAACAGCGGTATTTTACTATTGCCTTCGATTATTTATCTTTTGAGTCAGTTCCAGTATCGGTTTCGATACCGATTTTGAATTCAAATTATAATGATTATGTTTATTATTAGTCAAACAGTGCTGACTGCCAAGTTGATGGTTCGACTAGAGATAAAATGTTCACTGACAATAAAATCAACCTAGTACTTGCAAAACTTATCAAAGATTCGGGACATGTTTAGCTTAAAATATACTCAGCAATGTAACATGATTATGACATAAGGTGAGAAGGCCAAGTCAAATACGGCAGCCTTGTGATAAGATCGAAAATATTTCTGATAATATTTTTGACCTGAAGGTTTTAAACGTGCGACATGAACCATAAAATTTCATTTTTAATGCACCTACCTAACATACGATTAGATCAAATACTATTCGAAAGATAATGATCTGTTATAAAATAAATTGCGGTCGTTAAATATTCGTATGGTTAAGTTTCCATATAATCACGATGAAACGTCAGGGACATACACTTTCATTAACGATGCATATTCGGTTTAATAATATTTTATATAGAAATGTAAACACATGTTACAGAACGCATGTTATATATACAAGGAATGATACTGATCGTTTAAAAACATTTCAAATTTACTTGATACAAAATGTAATCAAAAATACATTCTTTAGAAACCGTTTAATCCTTGCATTCCCTGAAAAATTCGAAAAGATAAATAATGTTATTGTTTGACGTACGGGTTAAATTTAAATACCCAAAAAACGAGATATGAAATTCGACTTATATTACCACTATTTCACGGTATTGTGGCACAACATGTGCCAAACGAAGTATTCACTATGTCTGTAAAATTGAACACTCTGAAGCTTTTAGTGAGATACAACTCTTTGAAGATAAGTTTCTCGACATTGATAATTTCAATTCTCTTCCATTTATACAACATCATCACACAATATCATCAAAGACAAGTTTCTTATCAAATAAAAGTGTCTTATTTTGTATTCTGAACAAGAAAATACCATTTGACACAAATTGTTTTACATTGTCATTTCGTGCACTTTTATAGCTGACTGTGCGGTATGGACTTGGCTCATTGTTGAAGACCGTACGTTGACCTATAATAAATAATATCTGTGTCATATTTGTCTCTTCTGGAGATTTGTCTCATTGGCAATCATACCACATTTTTTTTATATGAAAACTGTCAATAAAAATGTCAACAGTAATATACGCTATTTGAAGTTTGAAGAATAAAAAGTGCCATTTTTCAGAAATTACGATCAAAATGGTAAAATTTAATGAAAGTAGAAATTCAATTGTTAATAACATGTAACCAAATAAATTCCTTAATTCAAGATCAACTAAAATTTCACGACAGAGTCCTGCTTCTAGTACTAATTATGGATTGAACCTTGATAGCATAGTTCCTAAATATGCATTATAACTGTCAATAGATAGATAGTCACAGAAGAAAAAGAAAAAACTTACTTCGTACCTCGAAAATATTAGATATAAGAGGTGTCGTACTAATGCCAATGCGACAATTCCAAATTCAAGTCCCAATTTGTAACAGAAAACTATGATAGGTCGGTCAAATTAAGTATGGTCTCCGACACAGATCCTAGGCTTACACCAAACTTCAAGCTATAAAAGGCCCCAATAGTAGACTAGTAATAAATGAAATGTGTAAGCATGAATTAATCTTATTGAGATAAGACGTGGCACGGTCCTTGTCTATCCCAAATTCATGTATTTGGTTTTCATGTTATATTTGTTATTCTCGTGGTGTCTGATGCTTGGTCCGTTTCTGTGTGTGTTACGTTTCGGTGTTATGTCGTTGTTCTCCTCTTATATATAATGCGTTTCCCCTCGGTTTTAGTTTGTTACCCCGATTTTGTGTTTTTTGTCCATGGATTTATGATTTTTGAACAGCGGTACACTACTGTTGCCTTTATGAAAGTTTTTACGACTTTCCCCGCTATTGGCAAAAAAAAACCAAAAAATATTTCAACAAACTTTTCAATTTTGAAAAATATACTTCGATTTCTAAATTTTAAAATGTAGCAACGGTTCATTTAAAAATATGCTCACCGTAAAGATTAAGGTTAATGGAGATTAATAATCGATTGCTGAGCTAAATCTACTTCCTCTATCTGTTATGCTGTATCTTTAAAGTAAAGAAGCGTGTTACAATATAACAATTTTTACAATTTTTTTTCTCGATTGAACGCACATCAGATGCAGATGCTGCAAAATCAATCTTTTGTCAAATGATCCGTGCAATGATGATTATGATTGAAACATTAGTTGAAATCTACCCACGTGCATATACCTGTTAGATTACATGCCTAGTTTTTCACTTCAAGATTGGTTTTTACAATGTAAAAACTTAGTTCTTTTTTTGTTACCAAAATGTATGCTATTACTTTAACTTTTAGAATTACGATACAAATGTGCCAAAAAGCAAGATGGTTTTGTACCAGATTTAATCAGAATAGCCGTTAAATATGATTTGATAATCTTTGTTGTAGATTTCATCAAATATGGCAGCTTTGCAAGTAAGTCTGTATGAAACAAAACAAAATCCACTTCAGTAGCAAATTCTGAAAACAACAGATGGCAATAATGAATATCAGATGAGAGTGACTTAAAAATTTCCTCACAATTCACAAACACATTGTACCACACAGAGCTTACGTTATTGCTTAAGCTGATTCTTACTTCAAAGAAGGAGCTTAATATATTGTTGACCTATGTTCCGTCATCCGAACAGAAAAGTCTCCTTTCTTATGCGATAAATGTGGACAGTTTTTCTATAACATTATTGAACATATTATGTGTATGTGCAATCGTGTATCAAACTTCAGAGCAAAGCTATGGGAGGACTTGTTGAATATAAATTCGTATCTAGACAATCTAACGTCATCCACATTCACAGCAACACCTTTGTCATGTTATACGGAAGATGATATACATCGGGGTTTTTTAATTTACGTTCAGAAATATTAGCATTTACTTTAAAGTGACGTTCAGGTCGAACAACTAATGACTACAAAACAGGTTAATCACGAGATGTAACCTAGATCTTAATCAATATATACATTTATAGAAAAGCAAATTTACGGATCTAACATTGATGGGTTAATGTTTAGACGAGTTGTATATACATAATGTACACAGCTAAGAATCACCATCACTGCTGGTGATCCGATGGATAAATCTGTTGTAGAGTTTTCACTTGCTCAGACGTACTTATACATATAATTATTTTCTGTAACTGTACCTTTCATTAATTTGTAGGATCTTTTACTGTAGATAATTTAGCTTATCTGTAAGAATAACATCTCCATGCCTTATATATCATGTACTGTAGTACGACGTTAGATTAAAACTGACGAGGAAAGGTAACACCCGGCTACCGTAAGCTTCATTTTTATGAAACCCAGATGGTTGTGTGGTCTAGCGGGACGCCTACAGTGCATGCGATTCGGTGTCACGATATCATCTCAGTAGCATGGGTTCGAAACCCAGCGAGGAAAGAACAAAAACTTTTACAAAAGCAAATTTACAAATCTAACTTTGTTGGGTTGATGTTTAGACGAGTAATATATATATACATATAAATATATACGTATGGTATATGGGAGAATGTGAAAGAGAAATAAATGAAAATCATTAATTTCAAATACAAAAATACTGTTGGCATTTTAAAAGAACAGTTTAATATTAAAGATTATGGCAATCTAGTACGTTAAGCTTAGACGGATTACTACGATGACATCCATCATTAAACGGTATACTGACAATAGCTTGTTGGGTAAAATTTGTTTTGTTAATTCAAATGCAAGGCTATTCTGAATGAATTAATTTACAAAACAAGTACATTTTCCATGTACAACAGCTAAGAGACCGCTACCTTTTTTTTTTGAAAAAGCTATTACTTTCATGTTAAATATTCAATATAAAAGGAAATAAAAAACTTTAAATTTTTTGTTGAAAGATAAAATTTCGACTTTTTAGCAAAAATCAATGCCATGACTAAAGTTTAATGTGTTTTTGTCTAGCCCTACCATATTTCTACTTTGTGATTTATAAAAGCGCAATTAGACCATAAATAGATGGCGTGACATTATAATTCGTTTCATAGCAGAGAGTAGTATAGCATTTGTTAATATGTTAAACAATAACTTTGATAAATCCTGCTATTTGAATGTTATAATGGAGAACGTTGATAATACCTGTTCCAAAAATTCATATCATTATAATTTGTAACTGTAACTAAATCAGATGACTCCAATGTGATCCTGAAACAGGCATATAAAAAAGAAGATTTGGTATGATTGCCAATAGGTGGACTGTCCACAAGAGACCAAATTAACAACGATAGGGTACCGTACTGCCTTCAATAATGAGCATAGCCCATACTGCATACAGTCAACTATAAAAGGCCCCGATATGACAATGTAAAACAATCCAAACGAGAAAACTTACGGCCTCATATATATAAATAAATGAATGAAAAACAAATATGTATCACATAAACAAACGACATCCACTGAATTACAGTCTCCTGACCTGGGACAGGCATATAATCTGATTTCGTCTAAGGTTTTCCTACATTAATTTCACATATCAGACTTCAAATATTACATGTATTTGTCCCAAATATATGATCTGTTACATTATAATACAATCAGAACTATTAACTATACAACAACTAATTGAAGAATATAGACGAGTATACTATTAGAACTACTTTCAAATTATACAGCTTTAGTATTTTCACACGAATGTGTGATCTAATATTCACAGTAAGAAGTCAAACGGTTTAAAAATGTCATCATATAATTTGAGTATAGTATTTGAAATATTATCGTCTGAGAGGAGACCGAAGTAAAAAATCATTTTGCGTAAATTTTTTGTCGCCTAAAATAATTAGCAGACAGGGTATCTTATCTTTCAAATTATCGAAATGCTTGATATCTTCAGCCAAAATTTAAAAAAATCTACAACACTCATTTTCTGGTAAATAAACAATTAGTTTTTTTTTTTTTTAATCTTTACCATCTATTTGATCAAATAAAAGTATATACCGAAACTACGAAATGTATCACAAGTTAAGAAAGCTTTAGAGACACATGTTGTCAAACGAAGGCATTGCCACTATCAAAGACAGATGCTGTGAATACATTTCCAAATCAACGAATTACAACACGTTTTCGATCATTTCTAAGACTCGCAAACTTTTTTTTTTCAAAATGGTTGGCCCATAGAGAAGTTTGAACACATCCGGAAGCTGACAAAGTAGAAAAGCACAGATCAACTGCACGTACTGTTATCCTTCTACTTCGCATACCCGAAAGGTAAATGTTAAAGTCAACCGGTATTACCAATTTTCAACTGATCAGGCGGAGATTAATTTGTACAGAAATGTCTATTCGACGATTATGAGATAATGATAATTGTTCTTGGTACTTATTATGATAAGGGTGATGTGGTATGAGTGCCTATGAAACAACCATCCATCCAAATAACAAATTATGAAAGTAAACAATTATAGGTCAAGGTACGGTCTTTAAAACGGAGCCTTGACTGCCATCGAACAACAGGCTATAAAGGGCCCCAACATTACAAGTGTACACACATTCAAACGGTAAAACCATCGGTCTAACGGTTTTATATATAGAGAATAATACATGACAAAATCCGTATCATATGTCGTATCATCCCGAGACATCAATATCAGCCCGAGGGCCTTTAGGTGATACGGCATGTGATACGGATTTTGCCATGTATTATACGCTTTATCATATATTTCAACAGAAGAGTATTATAGTATATGAACTGTTTTCTGATCCATAGCACTGGGTTACCTTCAGTTCTGCTTTTGTCTTGTTTCAAAGCTTTAAAATAACTGCTCAATTATTTATACGAAGCACCTAGGTTACTTTACAATCTGTTGTTTTGAAAATATTTTGTTTATTATTGTATACATTTAAGTGTTTTGTATTTTTTATAGTTGCATTGAGTGTGCCAAAAAATTTGTAAAAACTTGATGTTCGTGACGTCACATACAATATGAAAACTTGATGTACGTGACGTTACATACCAAACAATGACGTCATTCCAAAAAAATACCTGTTTTTAGAAAAGAATTTCTTAAGCAAAAAAAAACCCTAAAAAACTGACTTTAGTTAAAAAAAAAAAAGGTATGCGATACGGGTTTTACCATGCGATACGGGTTTAGCCATGCGATACGGGGTATGCGATACAGGGTAGGTGATACAGACTGGAAAAAAGAACCTTTATTAGATATACAAAATAGCTGTATTTTGTACTAAATATATGATAAATGGTAATATATGATATTACATATGCGCCACTTCACCTGTATTACCAATGCTATTTCAACTGATCGGGCGAAGCTTATTTACAAAAAAATTACTGGACACTTCACTGATGAGTTTAATATCCTAATACACATATCTATAGATTGACTGGTTTATTATAAGCAAACCGTTTAAACCCCGCCCAGTCAAGTGAAATCAATCCAGTAATAGTTTACCTGAGATTTTTTGTAGCTATTAAAACGCAATATACTGTATAGCAATTTTACCTGACCATATCTGGAAATAGGTATTTAGTCGGATCTTAACACGTACGTGTGATTTGTTTAAACCGGTTTTCGATAAAAATATACGAAGAAATGTCAAAATGTTTAGGACTTAATTAAATCCGTATTTCGGTAAGATTGTGCAAGCATACGATTCTTATTGCGTCTTACACTTTGAGAAGCGAATAATCTGTAACTACTTTATTCAAATATTCTGTAAAAACGTTAATTTTGAGCTATGAAAGTCAAGTGGCTAGAGAATTTTTCCTGAGGAAGTTTTAAAAAAGTGCAAAAAAATATTTTTACAGTGGGTTAGCTTTCATTAGTCTTCACTATTTATAGATTAACAACTTTTGGTTATATTTATAATTCAGAAACATCATTGAAGGTGGAGCGCGATTGCGCAGTTAATTAATTATATGGATGTGACATTTGTATGATGAGTGACATTCCGTGGTATTATGTGCCAATTCGAAAAAGTTATACGAGAATTGTCTCCCCTTAACAGGTTTATTTTTTTTATAATTATGTTTAGGTTTCTGATATAATTTTGAATAATTACAAAATGAATCAATGCAATATATTTCAGTTTTTGTTATTGATGTATCAAAACAATTAATGTACGAATATAATTTCATAAATTTGAAACGTTTAAAATTTTTACTTACCAATATAAAGAACTTTTTATCATTTTTGAAATAGACTATGAATTAATACTACATGAAATTACTTCCCTTTATAATAGATTGAATGGGAAATAGAATAAAGATAAAAGATAAAAAAAAAAAAAGGAAATGAGCCAGAGTTATCTATTTGTGATTACAGAGAGGGACTAGCAAGCAAATTTTGATTGCAGCTAATTCATTGCTAAAACAATGTTCCACTATAAACGAATGTTATTTTATACAAATATAAGGACTTAGTTAGCTAAATCTACAAATTTTATTTGAAATTATGAATTTTTATTGTAATAGATTAATATGCTATATAATATACATACGGATGATAAATTTACGGGAATCATCTAAAGATCAGTACTTGTCTTGTTCTTGTATTGCAGATAGCATTGACGGAAAATTAATATTTAAAGAAACTGTTGAACGGCTGCCGCTAATATAAATGTTAGTAGTCGCTTGAACTTGAGAAATAATCTCAACAAAAGTGTAAATAGCTGGTTGAGTTGATTAGAACTGTTCATTGTTATGGCTATGAAAAGACTTTGGCCAATAGTTGGTACGTTTTGTTTCATCAAGGGACACAGTTACTCACATTGCTGGTTTAAATTTGGACTAGCTGGTAACAGAGTTTTCTATTAAGTAGTCGGCATATTTATTGCAATTTCATTTATAGGAGCATTTGACAACTTCCTCTGCCAAAAATGAAATGGCAATCCAAAAAATATATGCAAACCATTTTCCTATCACAGTAACTTATCTTTGTACTCATAAGCTACATGTATGCCTGCAAAAATGAGTGTGTGTCTCTTGGAAATGCCTCGATTTTTAATTGAGAATCTATACGGAAAGTAAATCCATCAAAACAAGAATTGATTTTCCTTTATATATTACTCAAAGGTAATACAGTTGCTCGTGTCAGTGGACTTTCAATCTTGTGTATGGGTGAACAATTATTGAGTTAAACTCTATATCGTTAGCATGTGTATGTAAGATGACCGATAGAATAGTTCAAAGCTCAAACGTATTGAGTTTTGTCGCGCAAACATGGATTTTTCCACGCAAGTATTAGAATAATTCGCGCAAACGTAACGCGCCTGACCTTTATAGGTCATTAGCTGTTAAAGTGTAGTACGCCGATTTGACTCAATTTCTCATATTTCATTGATAACCAATTTTTTTTGTACTAAAATGTAAATATACAAAAAAATATACATTTGATTTAGGAATTGTCAATGCGTATCATATTTGTGTTTCGCTATTCAACGCTATTCTTGCTGATCATTAAATTAAGCTTAAGTTAACTGCAAGAAACAAACTGAAAAAAACTTATCATTTAAGGCTGGAGGTGAGAAGTAAGAAAAGAAAACAAATATCGATTTATTTTGTTATGTTGCAAAATAAAAAGAGAATGAAGATAGTTGCAGTGAAACGAATATTGATCGTTATAAATCTTACCCAAAGTTAGTTCTATGACGGTAATCCACTATTGCCACTAGTAGCTCTCAGTTCGCATACTAACCCGGCAACAGGTAAAACATACTGTTAAAAATAGCCTTTTTTAATTATGTCAATTCATACGAAAAATGAATTTCTGAAAATGAAAGGCTCCATGAATTCCTGTGTAGGGTGACCCGAGACACAGATTATCCCTTGTTTAAGCTATCTTTTAGAGCTTTTTTAACATTATCAACTATAATAAATATAAAAATATTTACATCTAGTTTTTGTGATTGTGACCTTATCCTGTTTGTTGTGATGAAAGCATCACTGATATCTGTTGAATACATGAAAAATGTTAAACAAAACAATCTGTATTCGTAACCTATTGAATTAAAAGCCTTGTTTCTTTCTTTAAAATGAAAAAAAGAGTTTTTTTTTCGTTCAATATCTTTATTTACTGCGTTTAGTGAACCTTGCAAAATAAGCAGCATGCAAATATTTTTTTTAATTTATCGTTCATTGCGAAATCGAAATTTTATTTCGCATTCGTCATTGCACATACCCCTTTTTTTCTTCCCCTTTTCTCCCCAAATCAATATCAAGCAAATTCGCACTTATAAAATTATATTGATGAAATTTCGGTTTTAAGCAAATATCAAATGTTTTAAAATTCAGCAGTTCGTAATATTAGTAATTTCATGTCAATTAAATATGTAACAAACATGTGTATTTTTAGAATATTCTTTACGTCACTTTGCTAAACGTTTATACAACAGTGGAAACGCTTGCATCATTAAATCAGTGGTTAAAGACTCTAGTTGGACTGTCAAAAATGCACACACATGTTGTTTGGAATCAAACTTAAAACGCGAGAAAATACCTTCTGTAGAAGATGTTTTTGACATTAATGAAATCTGTATATATATATATACTGTTATCTTTAATTTATTGTCTTCATCAGATTTATTGTAATAGAAAAATGCACTTTATTTGATTTTATATAGTTCACTAATTAATACATACAAAATTTACTGTGAAAATAGTTTTTAGAAAATTATTGTTCAACTGATTTATACTTTAAAGGCCAAACTTTCATGTCCAGTTTTTAGTTCAAGTAAACTTCACGTTGATCAAACTAACTTTCTGATTTATTTATAGAACAAATTACTTTAATCTTTGTTTGAAAGTAAAAGATTAAAAACCAAGTCACAAACTTTGGACAATGGTCGATATGGGCAACTTACGTCAACAATTTAAGTATGTTAAGCTATAGGACACAAACTAGTACCTTAGTAACATCAATATCTTAATTAAAATTCATAATGTTATTTTATATTATTTTATATATACATGTATACCTATTCTAAGTTGTATAGTGTTTGTATTATAGTTAAGAAAATATTAATAAATATATATTTTGAAACACATTTTGGTAATTTCAAAAGCAGAAATACAGAAATCAAAGAAAACTAATATATTATATAATTTATAGTTATGGCCTAGTTCTGGACCATAACAATATTTTGACATTCTTATTTGATTCATTGTGGATTAACAATAAGACTCTGAGATTTATGGTCACTTTGACACTTAGAAATAAATACAAAAAGAAATCAAGTCGCTAAAACATTAATAGCTTGTTTCTTGATTTTTCTAGGTGAGTCTCTGGGTTCTGGAAATAATTTAGATTTAACATTATTTGTTTTCTTTTTACTTTAGAAAAATAAGACAAAGTTTATAAATCTTTTATATTTTAATCTAAAAAGGTATAATTTAATGGTAATTATTATTATTATTATTTTATATTTTATTTGAATTGTAGTATTTAATTATTGTTTTTCAATTTATTTTAACTTTAAAAGTTGTACTGTGAAATATGATTATGATTATACTGATGTTCTCTTTATTAGATAATAGCTCGTTTTTTTTATTTTCTAGTTTTCTGTTGTTGATTCCGGCCTCCCCATAGAATGCGCAAAAGGCATTAAAATTGTCGGCTACAACATACCATAACAACACACAAAATAAATTAACACAATAGATTGATGAATGTATATCAGCTAGTGATGATAAAACCTTTTTATTTAAAATAGCAGCAATGAAAGAGGGTAATTTCTAAAGTTGAGTAATTTGTTACCTTGTTTTGCGTTATGACAATCATTACTATAATACATCTTTTTTCTTTAGTGGGAATCAATCTTTTCTAGTGAGAAAAAACGTAGAGACATTTTCAGCGATTGTTTAGTTTGTCAAAGTTTATGCAAACTTTACAAACTTATGTAAGAAACAAGTGATCTTAACGTGTTTGTATTGGTTGTGCGAGAAAAAAATGCACTCTTAAAACTAATAATTTACAAATCTTCATGTTTACCGGTATTTAACATGCGTTTTGTGTTTTAAAAAAAGAGAACCATCCTAAAAGGGACACTAGCTTCGAGTTATATAAAAATCTATTATGTGATTTTGTGTTGGTTCAATCATTAATGAAAGTCAAATAGTTCAATTTTGTCAAAATAAGCGAAGAAACATTGAGGATGAATTATTCACTTGCAAGTGAATAATTCGACCTTATTGAAACCGTATTCGTGTGAACTTCAATTTAACCCCTTAGCTAAAGACGTACAACACGTGAATTGTATGTGTAAAGTTATTTTAAGAACAAGAATGTCAACATTGAAATTGGAACAATGGTAAATAATTTGATTAACTGAATTGATTCACTTAAAAAATTCTTATTCAGTTATAAACAATGATAAATTTATATTTCTAATCAATAATAGAAATTATACAGACCTATAGATCTATAATTTATATCTATATTTATGTTTACATCGCTTATATGGTCATCAAATGACTTTGGAGGTCAACTCGATATTTAATTATCTGTCTTCTCGTCAAGGAGTGGACTCATTTTTGAGTGTATATATTCCAGCATGAGTGAACAGCTAACAACCTTTAAGTATATACAGTTAAAAAGAGATCTGTATGTACAGTTAAAATCGGTGCTGTATAAATTAGAAGGAGTCTAGACTAAAATTCACACGAAACGAAGCTACGTATTTTCATGCTCGTGCCCTGTTTATTATCTATTTTATTTTTTGATATATATACAGTCGTCCGCCATAAGTATTCGTAAAATCCAAATAGCCGCAAGTCAATTTAAATCTGCACCTGAAAAAAACTTGAAACTATTTAACAAGTAACCAAATAAAAAAATCCTACCTCAATACTTTTTTTATGTTTTCTTTGTTCCTCATTACTCGTGAAATCCTCCTTGGAATGCTGTTATACAACGGTTTCAGGTAGGTAACAGTCAATTTGTCCCATATGTCACGAATTTCACGTCCCAGGTCTTTGGTATTATTTATGTTCTGAGTTTGAGTTTGCAGTTCCCTTTTTAATACCCACCAACAATTCTCAATAATATTGAGGTCGGGACTCTAAGCTGGCCAGTTCATGTTTTTAGACCAGTTTCCCAACGAAAATCTTGAACAGATCGGACTCGATAGACGGGGGCATTATCATCTTGAAAAACGTAGATATCATCTGGAAAATGACGAACAACCATGGGCCACCAGTTATTGTCAATAATGTCAATGTATTTTAAGGTATTTATGTCCCCGTCAACAACAGTAATAGTTCCGATACCTTGGTAAGTGATGCATCCCCAGATCATTAAACTAAATTTGCGCGTAGATGAAGGGGAAATACAATCCGTCAGCCACTCTTCTCCGACCTTTCTCCAGACCCTGACACGAGAATCCTGCCTAATGACTACCTGGCACTCGTCGCTAAAGATAACTTTACTCCAGTGTGCAATAACAGTTTTATGTAAATTCCCCCTTTAATATACCACTCGTTTTTCTCGTTTTTTTCCTGTTGACCTCACGTATACGATTTTATTTTCTTTACTGACCGCTTGTGGAATCCATCAGAATGTAATTTACGTTCAACAGTTCGTTTAAAGAAAGGTCGATCAATGCTCTCATTAAAAATATAAGTAATTTCAGATAAAGATGTACGGCGATATTTTTTTACATAACGGGAAAGTTTTCTCATGTTCCGGTCATTGAAGGATTTTGATCTGCCTGTTCTCTGCCTGTTTTCTATATCACCCGATGTTCATACCTCTTCAAAAACTGTAAACAGTACTCTGATTAATGCCCGTCAATATGACGATGTTACTTTTGTAACCTGCATCAAGTAATGCAGTGAGACGACTTTTCTGATCAGATGTCAGTTCTTTTCCCTTGCGACCCATTTTGTTTACATTAGCTACAACGTAAGTATAGACGCCTCTGACGTCATCACACACGTGTCACAAGACAACTTCACGTTTCCCACATGACCATCTATATATAGATTCATTGCAATCTCGATTGTGACATGGAGACGACGGTCAAATCTTGTTTATCCTACCGTTATGTGACCGCCATTGTTGTTTTACGAATACTGTAGTTTCGATAAATGTTTTACATTGTTATCAATCGAATATTAGAATTCAAATCAAATCTGTGAACATGAATTAGACGGCTAGTGCCCCTTTAAGTAGAAATTGGTTCTGCAGTTTCAGAGGAGAAGATCTTAAAAGAAAAGTTTACAACGACAAGAATGGAGGTTAAGTGATGGAATAAGTTCATTTGCTAAAGAGTACGTGTATAGGTAGTCATATTAATTGAACATCGGTATACAAAAATGAACTAGCGTCATTTTAAGATTAGGTTGTAATTAGAAAATCTCTGCATAGGTTGAACGTCAAAGTGTTATGATTGAGAATAAAAAGTGAAATAAACTACTTGACTGATTGTCTTTTGTTGCCTTTTGTCAAATGTGTTTCTCATTTATGGTAAAGGACAGAATAGGTTAAACCGATAGTAGCCATCAATTTAAATCTGTCATATCAAGATAAACGGACGATATAAAGGCCTCTTGGTAAATGCATAACAAGTTGCCTTACTTCCCATGGCGTATGATTTCTTCATCGATATGCTAATAATGAAAATGATAGATGGATGTTCAATGTGAATATCAACTACAACAGCCATTTATATTTGACGATATCATGTCAATCTACTAATAGTATCCATATGCATTCAGATTAACACTTGACTGGTTCATCCCACTATTTTTGTTCTAAAATTTGTCCTGTACCAAGCCAGGAAATTGTCAGTTGGTATTTTATAATTCTCTTCTGTATATTGCATTGTCGTTTTTGGTTATAATTATGTTGCACTTCAGTGTTTTTGTTGTTTCGTGGTTTCCCTTTTATGGTTGATGTGTTTACCTCAGTTTTAGTTTTTTACCCGACTTTGTTATCTCTCAATCGATTTCTGACTTTGGAACAGCGGTATACTACTGTTGCCTTTATATACACCTGAGCCGGATTTTAACGTGCTAAATGACAGGAAACAGTTTACAGAATACAATATCACAAGCATTGAGTTCTGATTCGAAATGACCATGCAATGTTTGTCTTACAACTTAAAGCCATACGCCTAGCGGAATAGCAGGTATTTTTTTATTTATCACTTCTTTCAATAAAACAAACGAACGCGAAACCTCGATTCCTCTGCTTATGTTTGGTGTTCTGATAATAAGAGATTATTGTGTAATTCTGGTTCATTTCTAAACTGTGTTGTTCCAGCGCATAAAATGATAGGAATTCATACCGAATGATTGATATTCAATTTAAACAGTTAAGAATTTGAAAGTTAGTAGAACAAGTCAATTTGAAAGTATATGCACTAATTAAACAAAAATCCAAAGAAAGTAGACGCACAAAAGTATTGACGCATGACACAGGAATCGGTAAATTGAGCTACATGAACCATTGGAATAAAAACGGGGCAACACCGGAAACATTAGCAGATCATCTTCCCGAATAGCCCATCGGACTGTAAATTGCACACAAAAAAATCAATCGTTGTCGTGATCAAGAATAATTTATGATGACTTATATCGATGTTCATTGTAACATATGTACAATAAGTGGGAACAAACTAATGACGATGTTCTTAATCCTTCCGAATAAAAGTGCTATAGCATATGACGTCAACTTTACAGTTAAGACCCCTATTTTCAATATCTTTCATGTAAAAAATTTCCTTTATCAACGAATTCAGACAACTTATGACTGACTTGTGTATAGAAATATGATAACCCCGACTTGTCCCGTACGGGAGTGAGATCCATGTCGAAATACCGAACTCAAAAAGGGGAAGTCCATAAACACGCACAAGTTAAACGTTATCAACCAACATAACGAGTGGAAAACAACTGTCATATTCCTGACTGGGTACATGTTTTTTCGGAAGAAAATAGCGAGTTAAACCTGGTTTTATAGCTAGCTAAATCTCCTTCTTGTACGACAGTTGTTTATAGTACCGTTTAATTTATATCAAAAGAAATCCTTTAGTAACCCAAACAGACATAATAGGGTATTGTGACACTTATTGGGATCCAGCAGCCAAAAACTGGAGGTCGAACTTATTATTGCAAAGCTGTTAGGAATGTTCAATGTTACAGCCACGTACGATCGAGATGTGGACATTAAATTCATTACCTGCTGAAGGGTGGCTGCCATGCTTTCTGAACGTTCAAGAATGACATTTTCAACAAATGTGACCTCTTAAAAGATTAAATGTTTGCCCTTATCTACGTTTTCATTTTCCAGTTCAAACGTCCATATTTTCATCGTAGTCTACCTACTTTGTAGCAGTCAGTAGTTAAGTGGCTGTCGTTGGTTCATGTTAATCATATTTGTTTTCGTAAATTGTTTTGTTATAAATTAGACCGTTAGTTGTTATCTATTGTTCATGACAGGGCTTTTTATAGCCGCCTCTACAGTATTGGATTATCTCATTGTTGAAGGCCATACGGTTGCCTATGATTTCTAACATCTAATTCATTTAAACATTCGTGGATAGTTGTGTTTTTGACAACCATACCACATCTTCTCATTTTTATACCGAGTATTTACATTCAATGTAAACTAATAAAATATTTTGTCATATTTTCTTTATCTTACGAATACAGTTTAGTTCACCATTAAGAGTATTATCGAACATGAGCGGCGTATATAATCAAAACCTGAGGCTAAGTTAACTAGCTTACTGTTGTAGCGAAACATTTCCGCAAGCTCTAATAAACATTATACATGTCAGTAGTCATCCTGATAATATTTGAACTGTGAATGTTTTTTTAAGTTTCTTATACAAATATTGTTTATTAATGGAAAGTGAGCTTTATCAATATCCTAGGATTGTTGTTTACTGATTGACAGCAGCGACAGGCGGAATACAAAAACAATATGTATCAGTTTATTGTCTGTTATGTATATCGTCATTTCTAAGTACATGACAGGAAGTATTATAATTAACGTATTGAATTGTAGTAAAATTTTCAGAAAACTTACATGTATCAACAATTATCCAAATCTTACTATTTAATATCGTGAATCAACAGTAATTGTTAATATTGCATATAATTTAGCAGGAAATGAGTAAAAGCTGGTACGTGGATTCTTCATTGCTCTATTACGACTGACTTTTTTGATGCTTAGAGTAAGTTTTGCCAGGACCCCAGGCTTCTTAAAACAAACTTAAAGCTCATTAAAGGTAGCACAATACAAAGATTTCTTCAATCCCAATCAGACAACTTTAAACTGATGTAATCAATTTCACCCTTCTTTATGTAATAGTAAAAGCTCAATGATAAGTTAATATTGATATTAAAAGACCTCCGAACAAAAAGGGATGTTCAGATCCACGAGCCCGAAGGGCGAGGTGATTTGAACAGCATTTTTTGTGAGGAGGTCTTTTAATGTCAATATTAACTAATCATTGAACTTTTACTGGCTTACAAACCGTAAAAAAAATAAGAAAAGTACTCAACAAAACACTTGCAGAAACCTTAATCCCCTGAATTGGACCAGTCTAAATATATCAAACTTAAATAGAACTCATACTCGTCTATACAAATAACCGTTACCGAATTGCATTTGAAACGGACCGATTAAATGGCAGCACCTCATTTCATTGTCTATTTATTATCAAATTTTAGCATTTAAATAATACCATAGGATAGTTTTATAAAAAATTAAGGGATAATTTTTTTTTTTGAAATACAACTTTTCTAAATTACTATTTTTCATTTTATAAATGAACAAATCAAAACCCTATACAGACCTCATTTACAACTGACCAATGAATTTTCTGTACAAAAATGTCTTGTTATATATATTTAATGTTTTTAATTTGTCAGTAATCATGATACAGATTCGTAATGACCAGACCAAATGAAAACTATAAGTAAAGTCTTCCAACAATAAGTTATTAGATGCATAAGTTCAGGTATTTTGATCAGTGGCGGATCCAGAACTTTTCATAAAAGGGGGGGGGGGGGGGTAGCCGCTGACTAACCTAAGGGGGGGGGGCCGTTCCAGTCATGCTTCAGTGATTCTCTATATAATCAACCAAATTTTTCCCACGAAAGAGAGCCAGCCCCCCCCCCCCCCCCCCCCCCCCCCCCCACTCCCCTCGATCCGCCTATGTTGATTCTGTAACTTTCCTAAACTACGTTACATGCAAATGCGAAATAATTAGTGTTGTCTGTTAAGTCCAATTAATTTATAAATATCATTTTAATATTTTAAAATAAAAAACTACGCCTGTAAACTTCAATGCATATTATTGTATTGAATACCCTAAATGTAACAACTTTAGCAGCAAGATATGTAGGTTGGAGTGGCTCGATCAAAACGGGTATAGATGAGAAATTTTCATAATTCTTCAATTGAATTACAAAGTATTAGATAAGATAAGATAAGATAAGATAAGATAAATTTTATTTTCCAAATTAGGTCCCCAAGGGGACATATACACATAACATATATAATTGATACAACATACAGTATTTTACATATAACATTGTAAAATAAACTATTGAAATAGTCATACAGGTATTATTTGTTAAATAAAAAAGTATTTGAGAGTTGCTACTCCAGAGATGTGGCAAACCCCATTTATTTATTTACTCTTTTTTTATATGAGTTTTATATGAGAACAAACACTTTTATTTTAGTCGTCCGTCATTCCCTTTTCACGGCTATAGATGAAGCATAAACACGTTGAAAAAAACATTTGATCTTTCTTAGTTTTATAATCGCCTGACATAATCATATATTATAAATAATAACAAAACGGTAGATATTAATTTAAAGAACCATGGTTAAGAAGTATTTAAAAGAAAAATAATTGTTCAGTCTTGTGGTAAATTGCACAAAATAACAAAAAAATGTTTGAACTATTATTCAGTGATTTAAATGGATATTACAGCATCTAACAAGATCGTGTACTTTTAACATAGAATCATTTTTGAAGTTGATTCATTGTTGTTTGCATCACGTCCAGTGGCAAATGTTTCATTCATGTTCATGACGAGAAAACATTAATTTTAAATACAATAGGTAGGACTTGCAATAGTCGGTCGACAGTAAGGTTGGACGTAAACTTGTAATACCACTGGAAAATGAGGGTAGATTTAAAAGGATCGACATTTAGCCTTGCAACAGCTCGCCAGAGTGGGACCCCTAAAAAAATTAAAGCAAGAGTTTTTAATTTGCAGAGAGCGATGATCCTCTAAATCTACTCTGATGTGGGCCATCGTTATTTACGTGTAGTTTCCGATATCATTTAACGCATCTAATTTAAGTTAAATACTTTTAGCTCGCATTAGTAACCATGATAATTCTGTGAAACTGTATTGTTTATTATGCTGGAGGTTTTGGTGTGATATTCTTTGCGACTGCTCTCCTGGTTGATCTCGTGAGAGTATGTTCGCATCGAGAGCGGAAGGACTTTGGTCCGAATCCCGACCGGGTCAAACGACGGGTGACTTGTTTCCCTCCGAACTGATAGTTTGTGAACTTACACGTTAAAAATTCCGTCTCAGTATGTCGGTCTAGTGCAAAGCAGGGTTAATTTTCATATTATATTTCCATTACATGTTTTTGTCCTGAAAATTCATTTAATTTGTCACTGGACGTCATCCATAATCATTATTTATTTTACCGTTACTATACAGTGAAGTGTTTTTCTTCTACGGATTTATTACACCTTCTATAATTTCCACCGATCGAAATTAAAAAGGGGCATGGGAAACTTTTCAACCAAACACTTGTCTTAAAACTCAACTCCGTATTATTTAGTCATGTTGCGGTTTTGGGCTTTTTTGTTCTGTATAGCATGTATATTCTTCTTGCTATTACAAAAGTCTGTATGTTGACTCTTAATGTTGATATTTATGCGTGTCGTTGGGTTGCTGTCGTATTGATGTATACCTTTATATGCGTTTTCAAAACCAAAGGATTGATTGGCAATAGAAATAGTGACATCTCTGGATTTCTCCCTTCCGACAGTATATCTTTGCTAAAATTGGGTGCGGCCGTTTAGCTGTTCGGATGTATAAAATATGCAGCCATGTTTGGTCGAAATAAAAATGTCGGTTATTCGATGCCTGGTGTAGTGAGAGTTTCACGCTATCTATACGCTATTAAAGAACCACCTGAATAAATCGTTGAGGGAGAAATACGATCTACGATTGAAATTTCAAAAAATAAACCAACAAAGGTCACCTGGATCTTCAAAAAAGTCGCATGGGTGATGTTAAAACATCTTTTGCGCCTTTTGCAAAGTCAATTATACGTTAAAAAAAACCTTTAAATAACAAAACCGAAACCTTTTCATCCGATTTTGCTTTTATGACAACTATACCAGATATATATATATATATAAAATTGACACAGCAAATTTTGCCACCTACACAGGCAAATTTCATTCACATGAATTTCACGTGAATTTAAATTCATGTAAATCTCACGTGAAATTCACATGAATTTCACCTCAAACGAGCTTATACATGAAACTCACGTGAAATCAGTTTATGTTAGTTTCACATTAATCTCATGTGAATCTCACGTGAATTTCACATGAAAATCACATGAATTTTGTTCACGTGAAATTCACATGAATTTTTGAAATAAAGTAATTCAAACAACATCTAAATTTTCATACTAAAGTAAAATCATTAAAAATTCCCATTTTTTTTTTGGAAAAGTTCATGTGAAATTCATGTGAAATTTTTCACGTGAGAATCATGTGAATCTCAATTCACGTGAAATTCACATGCAAATTTTCACGTGAGTTTCATGTATAAGCTCGTTTGAGGTGAATCTCACATGAAATTTTTCACGTGAATTTCATGTGATATTCGTCTGAAATTCACGTGAGCAAATTTTGCCTGTGTATACGAGACAGCCGTTGTTTTGCGTTTCAATATATGAGTTATTGTATGTACTCAAGGGAGATTTTTTTCTGTTCTGATCCCCTCCTCCTTGTTTGGCTGGATACAATGTAACTCCTGATGTGGACTACGCCGGTTACTAAATTTTAACAACAAAATAAATTCAAAGAGAATTAAAAACCAATTCTTCAGAGAACAATTGAAGGTCTTTCCACCTCGATAATAAGAATGAAATTTAAAAAACGATGTTAGAAAATGTCACTCCTTGTTGATGTAATTTGGTTCTTCGAATTGATATAAAAAAATAAGATTAATAGGTATATGCAGAAGACTTAATTGTTTTAGTATGAACAGAAAATAATATTTAGCAAAGGTCAAAATCTAGAACGTCAAATTGACCTTTGACCTTGACCTCAATTTCAAGGTCATAGATCAGTGATCTCAAATCAAAGACCCCAGGTCAATCATTTGTATGGTTGTGGAGAAATATTGATTTCAAATACATAAGGGGAGAAAACTCCTATAAGGGTTAACCAAAACACTTCGACTGAAATAGGTTGAAGTTGCGCCTTTTTGTAAACAGTAATTTGGCAAACAGATCATATCATTAACTGTAACAGTTTCGTTTGAATAACGATAACAAGCAAAATTCAAAATTTATAACATGACCTTGACCTTCGACCTTGATCTCAATTTCAAGGTCATAGGTCAGTGAACTCAAAATAGGAAGACCGGAGGTCAATCACTTGTATGGTTGTGGAGAAATACTGATTTGAAGTACATAAGGGGAGAAAATTCCTATAAGGGTTAACCAAAACACTTTGACTGAAATAGGTTGAAGTTGCGCCTTATTGTATTAACAGTTATTTGGCAAACACATCATATCATTTACTGTCACAGTTTCTGTGGAATAACGATAACAAGCAAAATTCAAAATTTAGAACATGACCTTGACCTTTGACCTTGACCTCAATTTCCTTCAAATGGACCAAGGATTTCATATCAAAAGACTGTAGGCCTCTACGACTTATAACGTATGAATTTATCCAACAAATCGGCTATCTTAAATTTTCAAAGGGAAATAACTCCCATAAGATGTCTTCTGATCACTCAAGTCAAAATACACCAAATCATTCTCAAGAGTAGACAAACAATTTGGTGAAAACAGTTTGCTAAAATCTTTTACGGTTTTAGAGATATAGCGATAACAAGACAAAAGGGACGCGGGGAGATAACTCCTATAAGAATAAGTGTTCGGTCACACAGGGTGAGTTTTGAAACCTCCATTACACAGGTATTTGGGGAATGGACCCCCCTTTTTTTTTGGACCTCACTAAAATAAAATTTTGGCGTTTTTTTATTCAATTACAATTTTCTACAATGTATAAACATATATCAAGTCTCAACAATCCATTGCTAGTCGATTACAATATTTTTTTTACTATCCATACGAGCCCCAAGTGAAAAAAGCTTTTTAGTGAGGTCCAAAAAAAAGGGGGGTCCATTCCCCAAATACCTGTGCTCCATTACTGTACAACATCATTGGCCAAAAAATCCATTCGATATGTGGTAAGACAAAAAAGCATCTCAGACGGCAGAAGGAAAAAAAAAAAAAATAAAAAAAAATAATCAGAAGAAAAACAAAAGGTCTTTCTTTCCACGAAAAGTGGAAAGACCTAAAAATGTCGAAACAAATTCTAAAAAGGTACGCTTAAAAAATCAAATAGAAATAAAAATTAAATACACAAAAAATGGAAAACGTTTTTTAGACAATTATCAACTGAGAACTAATGATTATTCATCACTAAATGAAGCTGATATATTAATTGCTCCCGTAATGTCCAGTGGCAAATATATCACGCATATTCACGACAAGATGCAAAGTGGATCGACCTGAAGCAAATGATTCACACATAACTAATATATAGAGTTTGCTAGAGGTAAAACGTATGCTGTACTAGAATAAAGTTGAAACATGATCAAAATCGTAAGTTAAGCTATTAGCCCACCCCCTTTTTTCTCCACGGAAGACGCACGACAAAAACAAAACGACATGAATTTACGATCAATAAAGCCCACTTAAATTTAATGAAATATGGACAAACTTTGTAAACAAATTCATATTGCAGCCAGCATTTCCCTGTTTCGGACAGGTTTGTGTTTCCACTCAAATACCGTCTGATTATTGACCGAGGATATTTTAAAATTAACTATTTTAAAATTAACCAAAAGCACTTTGATGGTATTTTTTTTTCCTTTCCTATTATGGACCTCTTAAATTTAAGACGGCGTGTCTAATTAACATCAATAGAACAAATTTTATACCCAATTGAATTTAGTGGTCTCCTATGAATTGATGTTGCAAACTTCATTGAAGATTTATGAGAGAATGAAATACAATAGGAAAAATCTGAGACACAGTTTTGGAGGTCAAGCTGTGTTGTGCAAGAATCTATAAATTATTTTGGGTTGCTATGAACATGATGAATAACAAAGAAGCTAAATTCATTCATGTATGGACATCACAATAAGGCAACTAATTACATAACACTTAATTATGTAATAATTATGTCATAATGAAATTATCACAATATGAAAGATTAATCCTTCTTCCTTCTTTTAGTACCTCATTTATAAAATTTAAAGAATGATGAGTGGAATTACATCGGTTTAAAGATGTCTGATTGGGGATGAAAAATCTTTGTATTGTTCTACCTTAAACACAAGTAATGTCATGCCTTTATCAAGTCTAGCAATATCGAGACCATGGTGTCCATAGCTGTTTTCACTTGTCGCATCGCATGTTTTCAAATGAGTGTTTTACCTGCCATCAATTTTGGCAATTCTTTATATGACTTTTATCGCTCGTCTAACATACCGGATCATCCTATAACAATGATTTAGTTAAAGGCGTACAATGAATAGATGTATAACACTGAATATACAAAAGTGTTATTCAAACTCATAAGTAGAAGACAAACTGACAGACCAACAAAATGATAAAAGACAAACATTACCCTACAAATGACTGAGCAATACGAACCCCCTCCCCCCAAAAAACAACAACAAATAAATGAGGTTATCGTAGAGGATCCATACTGGTTCCTGCTTCGCTGTGGCATGCGTCGTGCTGCTAATGTGAGCCAAAATATTTGAAAATGTTATAAATTTATTCTATAAAATATTATAAGCTATCTGCATTTCTAATACAATTTTGCTAAATTGATTGCTAGTCCTGGCCTTAAGTTATATACAATCCAAAATGACACCCGTTCTACCTTAAAAAGTTGTGTATCAGTGTTGTTTGTAAACAGACAATAATAAAACATCTTGGATTATTTTAGATATTTAAAAGCACATGTACAAAATATAATTATGTTTCTTCTAAAAATCAATTAATTAACTTTTCTTAACCACCCATCAAATCGATTCGAATGAAGGTAAGTAGTATAACAATCAACCCTGACAATCAATACACATATTTATACAAATAACTAAATGTAATACGCTTAATTTATGTATTACAAAATCAGAAAATCACAGAATAATACCTCATTTTGATTTCAGGGATATCATGTTGCAGGTATAATCATTGGCATCAAACAAACTTAATCTTTTTTAATAATCTGTATAACAAGTGTTTGAATTTTTTTCTATAAAACGATATGAAAATATACAAAGATTAAAAATGCAAAAAACTACCCAACAGAAAACAGAGTTTGAAAAGTTTAAACATTTTAATTATCTGTTAAATGTTATTTGAAGTGTCATATCCTGACTTATATGAAACGTGAAAAAAGGGCTAAACAACATTCATTTTGACACGTTAAACATATGTTCTTACTCTTATTTCAAATCAAGTTTTAATTGCTTTCCTTTTCAAGAAACCTACATGTACCAACGAAGCATCGACCTGTGTTTTTATCTGTAGCTACGACCTTGAATTCTGTTTCGTCATACGATATTGTCAGGATAAGTATGCTTTCTCTTTTGAATTGTGGGAGTTTAACAAGGATGCCTCCAATTTTGGTAAAATGGTCATTATCAATGATTGTCCTTGGTTTATCATCTTTAGTGGTATACATTTCAAGGTTGGCCCATTTTGATTTTGCTTTCAATACGACTTCGTATTGTGTTACTACTTCGCCAACTTTTATCTTTTGACCTTTCTTGATTAACGAAAAAAACGTTTTATTGTCATTATCTCCTATTGATATACTACGACCAGAGACTGCTGCTGCACTTAAACCTAGACCATAATGGTACTTTGCCATTCTTCCTACAATTGTTTCGATGCCATGGCCTGTTATAACTGCGCCTTTTAAAACAATCATATCTGGTGTCAATGGAATAATTATTCTATATTTCTTCTCAAACTTCTCTCGAAAAGCACTTTGAATAACTTTGGATGATGAATATCCCCCTACCAACAGAATAGTTGACACGCTACAGGCTTCTCCGTTGTGAAGCAATTTTTCCACATGTTTAATCATGGAATCAACTGATGAAGAAAATATTTTTTGTATTAATGATGTGGACAACGTTATACTCTTCTTCCCTATATGCACGTCCTGCTGGAGTGAATCGGGAACATTAATGTTCGTCAAAAGATCTTTTGGTATTGAAACTACAAATTCAGAGTCGTGATCCACACCACGTTTTATTTGTTCAACTTGCCGCAAAACTTCAAGGTAATCATCATAATCCTCATCCTGGAATTTTCTCATCACCTCCCATCCGATGACTTCTTTCAGAGTTTTCATTATCTGGTCATTGACAAAATTTCCACCCCATGGCCCTCCTGTGGCATTATATATTTCTCTAAGCTGTCCAGTCGATATTACTTCTGACATTGTTATGTCAATTGTTCCGCCTGCAAATTAGTTTGGAAACTTTATGAAAACATTAAAAGTAGCCTAAGTCAAATAAGTGCAAATCCGTTTAAACCTTTATAAAAATCAGCTTGTACATGCATATGTGTACCATCCGTTAAAGCATCCACAATTCTTTATATCAGTTAATAAATTTACTTAAGTCTTTTTAATGATAACTTGTTTGAAGGAACCGTGTGTAGTAAAAATAATATTATTTTTTGAATGTGTTTATTACAATCTACGACAATTACATAATATCATTTTTTTACCATTAACAACTCGTGATTACACTATAAACCATTAAAGTCTGAAGTGGCCTATATCTGTACGCGACGGTACTGATTTTTACTCGACTGTACTGAATCGTACTTGATCCTTATCTTTGCCGTTTAAAATAGTCTGAACTATTACTCGACCAGTCTGAGACAGTCTTAACCCATTCTCGACCTGTACTCGACCTATTTTTCCAGTCTAAACCATACTTATCCAAAGGTGTGAACAATACTCGACCAGTCTGAACCATACGAGACCAAATAACCTCTACCTTTTTAACTATTAAAATAAACTTCTTTTTAACCTTACATATATAACAGCCAACAAAATTTATAAATTGTTTAATTGGATATAGGAAGATGTGGTGTGAGTGCCAATGAGACAACTCTCCATCCAAATAACAATTTAAAAATTAAACCATTATAGGTTAAAGTACGGCCTTCAACACGGAGCCTTGGCTCACACCGAACAACAAGCTATAAAGGGCCCCAAAATTACTAGTGTAAAACCATTCAAACGGGAAAACCAACGGTCTAATCTATATAAACAAAACCTTATATTAGAAATATATCTATTATTATATTTAGGATAAACGAAAATTATATTATATATATTTTATATCAAAAAGGAATAGAATTAAAGAAATAAATAAAATTGTTTTTCTCATTAGTGATGGAATCTAAAGTATTGCCTTTGCTTGGGACAAACTCATAAATAAGATCACACCTGGTCAGAGGTATTCTAAAAATTCTAAATAACATTTATTAAAAATTGCAACATCCTGTTTAACTTAAATAACAAGACCTTTCGAATATACTAGATAAGTATTACACGAAGTTGACAAAATAGGGCTTTCTTTTTACCTGTAAAGCACACCTGTACAGAGGTAATTATGCCATATTAAAGTGTTTTATGTATGCCATATTTTTAATTTGACAAAAATTACTTAAAATAATTTAAAATCAAGGACTGCTATGGAAATTCTATTATCATGATTATATTATATTCTTGGTTTAATAAAACAAAACAATTAAGGTCTCTTTTTTTGGGAAATTTATTTATATATATAAAAATTAAAAAAAACATTCACTGCATTATAAACTTAACTGACACCATAAATCTATACAAGTCTTAAGTTAATGGTGAAAATAGTCCAGTAACCATACAAAAAACTTCCGAAATATTCATAAAATTTTGAATAATATTGAAAATATAAGTCACAATTCATTTTTACATCAGAGGCCCCTGAGGGGCCTCGGGTGTATTGCCATCGCCTACTTTTCAAAGATCAAAGAGATGCATGTATAATTAGTTTTGGAATAATAACCGACATTATAGACCCGCGGACCTATATAGTGCAGAATAAAATTGCGTATCGCTTCTTTTAAATTCATGTTTTCAATGGATACTCAGTTTTTTTAATTTTTCTTAATGCAAATTTATAATATGAAAATGTTTTGTCGTTAGAAATATTTGTATATTAATCAAACGATCTTCAATATCAATGACGTGTCGAAAAATTGTTGTTGCGGATGAATACCACGAATGCATATTCATCAAGTGGGCAAGATCGAGCTTGAAGAAAACGAGAGAAAATCAATTCACGCAATTATACACAGAAAGGTAATTATAATATAATTCAATTATTTGATTTGGAGTAACCTGTTTAAACTGTTTGTAGCATATATGTCTATAATATTAACGTAGCAAAATCAGGAATATTTAATCTGACACAATATTAAATTCATTGATTTATCAGACCGCGTCTTCCGCAGCCATTTTGAAAATAGCAGCAGATTGGTAGGAGTAACAAGAACATGCAAGGCCCTTAAAGACAAGGTTACTTTTTGTGCATTCTTTATTGTAACAATTTGTTTTTTTAAAAGATCTCAACAATTTTTAGAGTTAAATTTCTTTTCTTCGTAAATAACAAGTAGATTGATCACTTGGACACACACGTGGAACTATTTTCTGTTTTTTAAGGTACTGTTTCGGATTTTCGCTCCTTCTCCGACTTAGTTTGTTGCATTACTATATTTGATTAATTATGTCCCTTGACTGGAAAAAACGCGGATTTTGTTAATAATAATAATAATAATATTTTATTCAATAAAATATCAAGCATATTTATAATTACAATACACAATATATATATATACGATACATAGACAATACTAACACATAATATGGTAAGATATACTGGCATTTTATTAGTGCAGTATTAATGAATTTGTAAGTAATTCTAATATATAATTATTGGTTGAAATTATTGTATTTTATGTAATATTCAGAGAATCTTCGACTTCTTATTCTTCCAATAGAGTTGGACCCTTTCTAAGTGTGTATACTGACTCTTGCTCGTAAAATCAAGTGTCTTATTTTACACTGAAATGTCAGAATTTGGGTAAATCACAATTAGTGGCGTTGTCCGTACCATTTACAAACCTATAGATATATTGGGAGAATCCTTACAGTTTTGGAGATATAAATATAGAGTAACTGTCCTGGTTTTTTTTTAAGTCTTCCATGTAGTATTGTATAATTTTGACCATACTGTACATGACATGTACAGTGGAGTCCCCGGTGTCGGCGCGGCCCGTGACATCACGCATTAGCTGATTTCGTCATGTCAACACAGTAACACTTACAAAATCATTCTTGTTATTGTTTTAGCCTTCCAAAGGGATAAAAAAGAATAAAATTGATGATAAGTTAAAGAATTAATTAATAACTGCAATCCCGTGATTTACCATATTTGGCCAATTTCCATTAAAAAAATTACATCATCAGATTATTTTTGTTTTATTTCAGTCAAATTAATATCAGATTGAAATATTTTTTGCTCTGCATCCTTGGAAGTGTGTTTGGTACAAACTCAGCTATATTTCGTAGTATAAAATCTTTCCTTTATTTCAAATTTATAAGCTATTTTTGGAAGGCATGCGCGAAATCACCGGACATTGGAGGAACTCTCAGAACAGGGGTTTTCCTAATTTTGGACACACATTACACAAAATCTAAAGGATGTAACCATACAAACAGAAGATTTTATGAAATAAAAGTATGTTATGAATGTGTTCACACAAAATTATCCAAATTTTGGTTTTATCACTTGAATGAAGTGAAGTCATAAGTCTTAGGTGCGCGGATACACCGGACTGCACCGTATTGCCAAAATTATATGATAATTCTATGACATGTGCTAATCATACTCTACAGCATTACTTAAATTGTGTAATGAGGGGGGATAGGACCTTTATCGGGACTCCGGGATCGGGTGTTTTAAGCTCGGGATTTCGGGATTTACCCCTTCGGGATCCGGGAATTCTTTTTTTCAAATTACGGGATCCGGGATTTAACTTTATTTAGATTCCGGACCTCGGGATTTTGTGTTTTTAAGCCCAGGATTTCGGTATCAGGACCCCTCCTACCCCCCCCCCCTCCCCTCTGTAATCATATCCATGTGAAATTTTAGTAATTTGAATTAGACATTTGTTCACGCATACAATGTACATGTACAATCAGTTAACTTTCACTACGAGCACCCATGAGATCTTAAATTGAGCAAATATGATCACTTACATGTATGAGTAAAATTTGAGCTAGATCTACTCAATTGAGTTAGATATATCAATATTGAGACTAATCTAAATGGTTATTTGAGCACACATGAGGCTATTTATACTAATCAGAGCGATATAGGGATTCTGCATGAGCAAACTTAGCAAATCTTTATTGAGACAAACCTATGAGCCATGACTGCAAGAGATATTTTAAAGGTTTTCCAGAACCCCAGATTAAAAGTTGAACTGCAACATTGCAAAGGGTTAGTGTATTATTTTATTTTATCAAAATGTTAAATGTTTAAAATGTTTAATGTTTTTTGTTTATTTATTATTTTGTGGAAATTTAAATCTCAAGAATCTTTCTGTGAGTTTGCATGAATAATTCCATGTTTTTTAAAATTTGTACCAGAAGCCCAAGTCACGCATAAGTTAACAGGGATTTAAAATGTCCACGATCAAAACCACATGTACATGTATATTCTAGATAATTTAAACAAAATGTTCAGCAACATTTAAAGGAACCTATCTATTTTTAATTCCCAAACATAACTGTTATTACTTAAGCAACCTTGTTAACAGTTTAAATTTCTATCAAATCGGATGAGAATTCAGGAGTTTTAAAGGGGGAGGGGTCTAGCCAGTCAACATTTCGGGTAAAACTATATAAAAAATTTGTAAGGGTTCTGCGGAACCCAGTGTCTCGCCTATTTTTGGTGTAAATCGCAGGCTCAACATCAATGCGGAAAAAATCAATAAAAATATTCCTCTTGTTACTATTTTATGATTGTAAGAAAATCTAAGTCCATTTAAAAGTAAATTACAGAAAAAACGGAGTAATCTTTTTACAAACTTTACTTCTGGATACAATCTTATGATCATAAATAAGCTTCTGTCCAAGTTTGGTACAAACCCAGGATAGTTTAAGAAAGTTATTAAAATTTTAAAAACTTTAACCACAGAGTGAATGTAATGGTTCCCCGCAGAAAAACTAAGTCCATTTAGAAGTAAAATATGGAAAAAATAGATTTATTTATTTACAAAATTTACTTCTGGATACTATGTTATGATCATAAACAAGCTTCTGTCCAAGTTTGGTACAAACCCAGGATAGTTTAAGAAAGTAATTAAAATTCTAAAAACTTTAACCACAGAATGAATGTAATGTTTCCCTGCAGAAAAATCTAAGTCCATTTATAAGTAAAATACGGAAAAAATGAAATTTTATTTTTACAAAATTTACTTCTGGATATTATCTTATGATCATAAACAAGCTTCTGTCCAAGTTTGGTACAAACCCAGGATAGTTGGAGAAAGTTATTAAAATTCTTAAAACTTTAACCACAGAGTGAATGTTTTGTTTCCCCGCAGAAAAAACTAAGTCCATTTATAGTAAAATACGGAAAAAATGGAATTTTATTTTTACAAAGTTTACTTCTGGATACTACCTTTGGATCATAAACAAGCTTCTGTCAAAGTTTGGTAGAAATCCAGTATGGTTTAAGAAAGTTATTGAAATTTCAAAAACTTTAACCACAGAGTGAATATTTGTAGACGCCGCCGCCGCCGCCGACGCCGACGGAATGTAGGATCGCTTAGTCTCGCTTTTTCGACTAAAGTCGAAGGCTCGACAAAAAGGACTACGCATTTACGATACATGAAGCTCCTTGAAAAGGGCGTGCCTTCAGCTCCCTCCTCCCCAAAAAAATCTGCCTCAGCAATTTAAAACCCTCTTACGCTGTATATTCACGTAGCTGTACAGTGGACCCTATGGGACTACAATCTATGTAGACATCTGAATCACCGAAAATCAACCGATATTTTCATGTATAATTTAATAATTAAATTTTAACACATTTATACATTTTTTAAAATTTGATCTTGACAATTTTTTGTTCATTAAAAAATATAGGGACAACAGAGTTGGTGTATGTGGGTTCGATTCCCACCCTAGGCATTCATTTATATTGGCTGGTGCAAAGCGGGCAGTTTAGCTTAGTGGCCCCACACTGACTCTGTTGTTCATATGTCACTTAAAAAAATCAGGCAGCCTCCTTCAGGTCTTGCCATCTTTATTTTTCTTTTTGTAAATCATACACAACAAAACCATTGAATAATTGTGAAAATTATACCACAGATAACTATGGTAAAACTTTAATTGTTCTTGGCATAATTAACCTTGGCTGCCATCCAAGATCCAAAAAGTTTTTATATTGATGAATTCTATCAGATTTGGATTCTTTTGGTCACAAAACATTTTGGATGGTAGTTGACGGCCAAATCTTTATTCCTAAAGGCTTAATTTCGGGTCTGAAAATTGCCCAAAATCATCTTCTTTTGACAAAATTTGGAACATAAAATGTACTTTTATGAAAAGAACTGATTTATTGAGCGTTAAGACTTTTGAAATAGACCCATTTACGGAACCAAATTGTGAACTTTTTGGAGCTTTATGTTAAAGTTTATATTTAAGGCCATTTTGGGCAATAAGTGAAACTTGTCCTTTGAATCAGTGGTTTCACAATAACCATACTAAATACTAAGTATCTGTTAGAAGATAGCTCTTTCACAGTACATTGTTAAACTTAAAGATAAATATATACCAACAATGACCAATATTAATGATGGAATGAGATTATACATGTATATACTGTTTTATATTGTTACATGTATAGTACATACATAAATGAAAATTAACACCAAACTGTTGTCATTATTCATAAAAAAAAGAAGCGAAAAGGGAGGTATGATTGGTAATTAGACATCAGCTCTATACAAAATGATGAAAAAGAAATAATGCTTACCATACAACACTTTTACAATCAGAAAAAAACTATACATACATCAGTAAGAAAAAGCCATGAAATGACAAATGTTAAACAATATATACAAGAAAACTAACGGCCACATCAATGTACAAACGGAAAATCAAGATATAAACCAAAAAATTGGTGGGGTTCGTGTTGCTCGGTCTTAAGTTTTCTATGTTGTTTCTAGTGTACTTTTATTTGTTTGCATGTCTTTTTTAGTTTTAGTCATGGAATTGTAAGTTTATTTTCGATTTATGAGTTTGCTGTTCATCTGGTATCTTTAGCTCCAATATTACAATTTATCTGTTTCAATATGATTGTCTTGAACCTCTTTATTATAGTTCAGTGAGTGACTACAATGTATATAGCTACTCGAAGAATTGTTTGCTAAATTGATTCTCTATTATAAGTTATACGCTAACTATTTTTGTATGTGTGCAACTATATGGTCATACTGCCAATCTAACAGTTCTCATTTGACCACATAATCATTGATAATTCACAAAGTTAAGTTTCCTAGTTCAAGTCAGTATCTCAGATATGATATATATATATATATATATATAGCAAATTATATTATTTGTACTATATTGTAAGATGAACATATCTGTCCGGCAGGTATAATATAAACACCTGTCATTTATCAATAATTGAACATAACTTGAGGTCCTCTGATGTTCAGTACTTCAGTACTTTGATTTAGATTATTTGATCAGATTGTTTTATTTATATTTTGAAGTTGATATATATTATTATGCAAGTGTTTATTGATATTGTGGTGAAGAATTATTATTATTGATTATTGTGAAATTTTAATTTCAATACTATATTGAATACATTTTTAATTTCAAGTTGTTGTTCAAATTTCATTTTTATTTAAAATATTTCCTAAATTGATAAAATTCAGTTGATAGATACAAAGAATAGGTTTAGGTTGGTTAAGACTTGGTCGAGTATGGTTCAAACTAGGTCAAGTACGGTTCAAACTAGGTCGAGTATGGTTCAGACTAGGTCGAGCATGGTTCAGACACGTATAAAATGGCTAAGTACTGGTCAAGTACAAATTCAGACTGTTAAGTATGGTTCAGACTACAGTCGCGTATTATCAAGGAAATTTCAGACCAATTCAGACTGGTCGAGTAAAAATCAGTACAATCGAGTACAGATATAGGCCATTTCAGACTTTTACTGTTTTGTAGTGTTAGCATATGTGATCTTGGACACACGTTGTTCACTCAAATATTAACAAGTCAAATTCTAGTTGTTAAAGGAAATACCAGTTAAGGATAAATTATGATATATCATACCGCCTAAATCAACCACCATAAATCTTGCATTTTCATCAAATGCTTTTATTTCAACGTTATCCCCATGTTCTTGTTTGTCCATAGCAAGATATCTGCAATACAAAGCAGCGCATTCGGGTTCCAAAGCCAATGTCAGGTTTTCTTTTTCAATGCCTGCCTATAAGTAAAAAGATATATATTTGTTTTTGGTATCGGTTTGTTTTTCGTTTATTTTTTCTATATAAATTTTTGGTACAAAATTAAATAAATTTGTATTTCTTCTGATTTTTTTGGTTTCTTTTTTGTATATTTTTGTACCTATCTGTATGTACACATTACACTTAACTTAACGAGTATCACATTCAAAGAATGATCTCATCACCTTTCTGTAGCACCTGATAAAATAGCCGTTATTTTTATTGGATTCGTGTTACACAAACTTTCTATGTTGTTTTCTGTAAATTGTTGTATGTCGTGTATTTTTCTATGAAAAAGGCTTAGCCATTTTGCTTTTTGAAATATGATAATTTCCTAATTGAATCTTAAGTCTTTTTCTACAATGATTTCTTAGTTAAATCAAATAAAAACTCGTCTTTGTGATACGCATTTGTTTAATTATGTATCTAGCACGGATTCACCACAAAGTGTGCGGGTAACTGAATATGGATACATGATTGTACCAGCAGGGTATGGCGTCCTATGCACATACAATTGTTTTCTTTATAAATCTTAAACAAAATGTCATATTGACCTGATATACTATTTCCATGTGTAATACCATTAAACTACACTTTCAGTTACCTTTGCGGAAGCCTCAATCATAAATTGCCTAGCTTGTTCATTCCAGATTGCGGGAACAGTTACAACCCAGTGGACATCGTTGTCATCTAAACCATGTATTGCTTTCTTCAATATATCCAATACCAGGTCTTTGATGTATTCTATACAGAATGCAAACACCACCATGGCTTTCATTGTTTTACCTCCAACTTCCTTTATAACAAGGTTGCTTCTCAGCTCCTAGTATAAGAATGGCAATAAGATCTTTTATATTTTTAAATGAATCCTAATAAAACTTAACAAAAATAGTAAAAACACTTAAAGACAGAAAGATAGACATAAAGAAAAACTATAGGTGCATTTGATTTAAAGTTCTAAACACGTGCAAATTTCAACATAAACTAGAGGCTCTAAAGAGCTTGTGTTGCTCACCTTGGTCTATGTGAATATTAAACAAAGGAAGCAGATGGATTCATGACAAAATTGTGTTTTGGTGATGGTGATGTTTTTGTACATCTTACTTTACTGAACATTCTTGCTTCTTACAATTATCTCTATCTATAATAAACTTGGCCCAGTAGTTTCGGTGGAAAATGTTATTAAAATTTTACAATTTTTATGAAAATTGTTAAAAATTGACTATAAAGGACAATAACTCCTTAAGGGGTCAATTGACGATTTCGGTCATGTTGACTTGTTTGTAAATCTTACTTTCCTAAACATTATTCCTGTTTACAGTTTATCTCTATCTATAATAACATTCAAGATAATAACCAAAAACAGCAAAATTTCCTTATAATTACCAATTCAGGAGCAGCAACCCAACAAAGGGTTGTCCGATTCATCTAAAATTTTCAGGGCAGATAGATCTTGACCTAATAAACAATTTAACCCCTGTCAGATTTGCTCTAAATGCTTTGGTTTTTTAGTTATAAGCAAAAAACTGCATTTTACCCCTATGTTCTATTTTTAGCCGTGGCGGCCATCTAAGTTGGATGGCTGGGTCACTGGACACATTTTTGAAACTAGATACCCCAAAGATGAGTTTGGCCAAGTTTGGATTAACTTTGGCCAAGTAGTTTCAGAGGAGAAGATTCTTGTAACAGATTACTAAGATTTACGAAAAATGGTTAAAAATTGACTATAAAGGGCAATTACTCCTAAAGGGGTCAACTGACCATTTCGGTCATTTGACTTATTTGTAAATCTTACTTTGCTGAACATTATTGCTGTTTACAGTTTATCTCTATCTATAATAATATTCAAGATAATAACCAAAAACAGTAAAATATCCTTAAAATTACCAAATAAGGGGCAGCAACCCAACAACGGGTTGTCCGATTCATCTTAAAATTTCAGGGCAGATAGATCTTAACCAGATAAACAATTTACACCTGTCAGATTTGCTCTTAATGCTTTGGTTTTAAAGTTAGAAGCCAAAAACTGCATTTTACCCCTATGTTCTATTTTTAGCCATCTTGGTTGGTTGGCCGGATCACCGGACACATTTCTTAAACTAGATACCCCAATGATGATTGTGGCCAAGTTTGGTTTAATTTGGCCCAGTAGTTTCAGAGGAGAATATTTTTGTAAAAGTTAACGACGACGACGGACGACGACGACGACGGACGACGACGACGACGGACGACGACGACGACGGACGACGACGCCGGACGCCGGACGCAAAGTGATGGGAAAAGCTCACTTGGCCCTGTGGGCCAGATGAGCTTAAAATCAAACGTTAGTTTTGAAAATAAACGAAAATGTAAACCGAGAAAAATATTCTACTAAATATTTCTGTTCCTAAATTTGTAACTCAATTTCTCCTGGTAAAATTCAATGTATGCATTTAAGAATTGAATGCTTCTTTTTGTAAATTCATTAAGGTGTAAAAAGCGTTAACGAAGTGCATTTTAAATGAAGAGTGCAAGCGCAAGCGCTTCATTCTACCAATGTGCGCACGGTCAACGCTTTCACAACCCTATGAAATTACTAAAAGATGCCTTTCGTACGTACTTATAATTACATTTTTAAGCTTTGATCATGAAAACCGATTTTTATTAATCATTTCTTTACGGCATAACCTATGCACTTTTTTGTAATGGCACGTATCATCATGAATGTTAAACTTCATTGGGATATGAAAGTGAATTTAAGTATGACGCACAAGCGTTGTTATGAATTCAAAATAACGGATTCTTCTGAAATTGCGGTGTAATTTATAAGTAATAAATAATTCGTAGCAAGTTTTTACAATCTGATATTGCTTTTTTAATACAACACATTTAATATTTTATTGGTTAAACCCTGCCGGACACAAATATGTTGTAAATATTAAGACGGTTGTAATGAGCTATGTTATATGTTATTTACTCCTACGTACTTGCGACTATAGTCTGCTAAATCAATACGTACGCAGTGGTGTTTAATTGCATATGTAATTGAATATGTCATGTAATTTGTATTAACATTACATTTATATGCTCTGTTGTTTAGTTTTAATGTTTTATGTCAAAGGACAATCAAAGGACAACACAAGATGATTTCATTTCTATGTTTTTCAATATCATAATTTTTCATAGTTCAGGCTTCCCTGAAAGGACAAGTAACTATTGGATAAGTATGTCACGTGCCACTTATGAATTTTGTATCTAAACGCGCGAGCACTCAGTAATGGAAGAAAGCCTTAAGTTCTGCTTGCGGCAAGTTCGAATAGTTCAATATTAAACTTGTAAACAAAGAAGTAAAATAAGCGTAAGGTGAGCATTAAGATAAAATATTGACTATTAGTAGGCGTCTTTTTGTACAGTATGCTATCTCCCACCACGTCGGACACAACAACTATGAATTTAGATCGTACTTTAGTTCCTATTCACTATGATATATTGTATTGTATGCAAGTATTAGAATTGTCATAATCCGTTTTTTTAACATTGTTTAATCAAAAAGTTAAACAGTTCGACAAATTAAACTGTTAACATTGAAGCGATATTCTATCGTTATCGATCTTGAATACGTATAAAAAGGAATATGCATTGACATTGGTAAAACTACTAAGCTGGAAGACGCTCGTTCATAATTTAAAACTATGGAAAGCTGGTAATATCACAAATAGCAAAGTAACAAACAAACACGAGGGAAGCCGTTTTGTTCACAATCAGAGGAACTATATATATTTCATCATCATAACTGAGGTACATGCTCCTGGGAACAGATATTGGTCTAGAACTGTTCATGGCAAAGAAAATAGTTTTTTTTTTTATAACTTTATGTTTTTTAAATATTCACACAATATGGGTTAATAAAAAAATAGTCTTTTTACTTGTGTTTATAGTAATATCTGGTTACTAGTAGAACATCAGTTTTTTTAGAACAAACTGGCCAAATGATAGTTTAAAAGAAAATTTATTTGACCAATTTCAACAAAACTGGCTTTCAGATATATGTTATTAAAATTGACAATTGAAATGATGAAAGTGTTACAGAGAGAGAAACCTGACCAGAGGACATCAAATGATCTAAAACACAGCAAGAAGATCCCGTTCCAAGAGACGGCCTCAGCTGCCTCCTAAACAAATTCTGACCTAGTTCATCGAAAATGGACGCCATACGAAAATCCAAAACATGCATATCAATGAAATAAAAATTTTAAAAATCATACAAGACTTACAAGGTTCAGAGATTCCTGACTTGGGACAGGCCCAACAATGCATCGTGATTGAACATTTTTTTATGAGATCTCAACCCACCCTTACATGATATATTTAGTGTAAACACATGCAGCAGTTTTAAAACTATAATGAGCAAATACTCAAAAATTGAAGAAGGATGAAAAGTCATATAATAAAATTGTTGTTGACTTTAGATTTAAGTTGATACAATGATTTATCAACGCCATATATATGATATTTCTATGTAGCAACATATTCTGGTATCTTTTGTCCCTCTTGTATACCTTTAGCCAATGGTAAATGAACACACAAACAGCAATACGCATAGTTCAATTCATAAGTCCAAGTCAGAATTCAGAACAGATAACAAAATGATACACATATTAACACGGACTTCTAGCAGTTACTGAAATGCCAGCTCGATCCAGACGTAAATTAAAATTATTAACGATTATGTCTTCATCATATCAAAATCAAGCACAATCCCTAAATTAGGGGTTTACAATCATACCATCACATTACGGTATTCTATACATATCTCAATATTTGCTTATATCAAAATAAAAACAGTAAATGACATACATAGAGAAGGAAGACTGTAAATTGAAAGTAAAGATTTCAGAACTATCAGTGAATGGTTTCTCTGTGAAATGTGGCCTTACCTTCATGAGCAATTGTGACTTTTAACTATATTATTAAGTTTTTTTAAAACATATAAAAGCTCATCTTAATTTAGAGTTTAGTAACGAAATGTAAAAACTAAATACCTTGTTTTTATACAGTTGCATTTTGAACCGACTGAAGTAGTACCAACTATTAGCCTCTTCTTTTCGGGCGAGAGTTACGTAATGATTTTCTGCCGTCGCCCCAAATGAATGAAATCGACCCTCCGGAGTTAGTAGTAGTACTGTAGGAGTTTTGTACGAAGACACATTTTTATGATCTAGTTGAAATGTGTTTATCTTCAAAGGGTTTGTTTTGAAATCTTGAACTGTAGAATAGGCACATCCAGAATAGGTAGTTCCAAAATCTATTGCTCCTACGGCAACAAATGGCCTACAATGTAAGAATCAATGATAATAATAATAATAATAATAATAATAATAATAATAATAATAATAATAATAATAATAATAATAATAATAGTGTTGTCGTAGAAGTGAATAGTGAAAAGTACAGGTGCAACACCGCTCGCGGAAACAGTAAATAATCAGATCTACCCTAACATATTTAGGTTTATTTTTCTAGGCTCTTCATATATATGATATATAATATGCACAAGCTTAAATGTGCATTTTAAACTTCCCGAGGGGCAAACTTGGTTAATAATCTCACAATAACCCTTTTATTGTTATACAAAATTCAAAAACTCTTTATGTCAAAACATATTTTTGTTACTGGTGACGCCACTCACTGAGGATAGAAGATTCATTTGCACTTATGTATTAAGATATATAATTGCAAATTTACTTTTGTTTACACACTATAAGGCCTTGTTCTACAATATCAAGTATTTATTCAACATTAATGATTTTTGTCGAATTCATGAAACTATGATGCCTGCCCTAAGGACGCAATTCCATTTCTTCATTTTGTGTATCTCAATTACATGCATGTAAAATTTCAAATTAATCTTTTCATTCGGAACCTTTACAGTAAGCTCCAAACTAGAGAAAATATATGATGCATTATCAAGCAATATGCAAAATGTTCAACTATTTTGAAATTCAATTCTTTTTAGATTTATTGAATATCAACCCAGCGTCCTTTACTGCACTGATGTTGTAAAGCCGATATTTATAAATTAACTGTTTATAGAATTTAGAATTTTTGAAATACTAAGGCTTTCTACCTCAGGCATAGATAACCTTAGCTGGATTTGGCAAAATTTTTAGGAATGTTGGTCATCAATGATCTTCAACTTCGTACTTTATTTGGCCTTTTTAACTTTTTTGGATTCGAGCGTCACTGATGAGTCTGTTGTAGACGAAACGCGCGTCTGGAGTATATACAAAATTAGGTCCTAGTATCTATGATGAGTTTATTTGTACAATTACTTTTGGATTATTTGGACTGTTTTCTCTGCTTGTAATAGCTATCTGAGCACGTTTTCGTTGTCTTCCTTGGTTTCTTACTATCTGATCTTTAACCTTGAGCAGCTGAACAGGTTTCAGACTGGGACAGAAGAATCTTATACTTTCTCTAGTTTTATTGTGTTGCATGTTTGGAACTGGTTACCCTAACGTTTTGAAAGAAAGTACGGAGGTATTGTTCCTTGTAGACTTGATCATCATTCTAACAAATAGTAATGAATAATGAACTCCAGGAAATCATTTTATTTCAACTATTATATTCAAAACATCGTTAGAGAGGATAACAAAATATAGTTTTCATATTAGTAAATCATAATTATTCGGATATTCATTTGAATTGAAGAGTCTTGGAAATATCTGTTGCAGTTTCTAGAATTAAATGGCACCGCATCAGATTGATTAGATTTCTGGTGTTTAATGCCACCTTTTAGCACCACTTTTGGGCAATTTCGTGGCGGCCAGTTTTTATTTGTGGAGGAAGCCGGAGTAACCGGAGAAAACTACCGACCTTCGACAGGAAAACTGACAATCGTAGTCAATTGAGATTAGAGTCGAGTGCACCGGCACGCGCGGGGTTCGAACTCTCAACCTCAGTGTTGACTGGCTAGTGATTACAGTAGTAACTACGTATACGACTCGGCCACCGAGGCCCTTGCACGACCTCAGATCAAAATAGTTAGAAAGCAAAAATGTATAAAAAAAGCACACAATGAAGAATCACTACCAGATAAAGGTATCCCCGAAGCAGTGGAAAAACAAGTATGAAATCAGGAAAGGTCAAGTTCTTCTAATTTTGATATAAATATAAGTTAAGTTTTATGATAGTGACTCATAATAATGTTGCTACAATATAGAGCTGAATATTATCCTTAATTGGCTTTCTCGCTCTTTAAATTATCAGCATCGGATAGGGTGACAACAAATCATGTGACGATATCAATGTTGCTAAAACATATCCTTCAAACAAAGGTATCCCATGTGTAATTAAGCTTGAAGATTTGTTCACACAGACATGTTCATGTGAATGAAGCGGATAAATTGTACGGCGAATAGTTGTTTACAACATGTACATCAATTGGAATTAGCACTTTTTGCTGTCATTGTTTCATCGCTTCCGAGGCACGTTTATATGATGGTGATGTTACACAGTGGAGTAGACAGAACAAACAAAAATGCCAACACATACAACGAGGTTACAACTGAAAGGCAGTTAAAACATAATATTTGCAAATCATTCCCTTACTAACCCAAAATGAATGATAATTAGAGAGGATGAGCAAATGCTATATTCATACTAATTATACCTTTAGTGTAGAATTTTTGTTTTAAAATAAATTCATGCAATACTTGGTACTGTACGTACAAAAATGTAACATCTTTTTATTGTTTAATCCATAATCAGGTGTTGCTAACATGTTCATGCATAGCAAGAAACCGTTCCCAAACAAAAATTTGAAATGAAAAGATTATGTTTACACATATATAGATTGTTGATGTGAATGCTTGTGAAATATAATTTTTTTCAGAACCTTCATTCACATCTAACTAAAGTAATGTCATTATAACATTCAGAAATACATGTGAATATATGTTTACCCGACTTCTTTTTCTGTTACTTTTGCAAACCTAAGGCTACTTGCGATTTCAAAAATGTTTTTACACCTGTATTTTCACCTGTAAAATTATTTTATTACACTTGATTCGTCCTTCAACTTTGAAACATATGTTATTCATAAGTAGATAAGTGGCGGATTGGTTATTTTGTCTAATGCTTAGTTCGTTTCTGTGTGTGTTACATTTAAATGTTGCGTTTCTGTTGTGTCGTTGTTCTCTCCTCTTATATTTGATGCGTTTCCATCAGTTTTGGGTTATAACCCGGATTTGGTTTTTTTCTATCGATTTATGAGTTTCGAACAGCGGTATACTTCTGTTGCCTTTATTTATTGGACATCCCCCTTTTTTTAATGTTGAGAACCATCTTTTAAAAACGGCTGGATTCCCCCCCCCCTTGTAGATGCTGTATTTAAACTAGTCACAGTGTTTAGATGTATTGAGCTACATGTACATTTTAAGTAGGATACACGAAACATCAACCTAGGTCATGGACAGTAGATACTGCCATTCTCTTTGTTCCATATTTTTGCTGTGTACATTAGGTAAAATTTACAAATATTCACCAGATGGCCAAAAAAAAACTATCGATTTACTTACGTTTTCCTTGTCTGAAATAATGATGCAATATTGGATTCTGCTACAGCAATAACACCATCAAAATCTGTTTCATTTAATGGTTGAACACATCATCAGTTTCTATATCAATATATATATATATATATATACATAAGTACGTCTGAGTCAGTGACAACCATATATATAAGACTTTGAGGGAAGAAAACATAATTGTAACAAATCAATTCGAAAAGTGAGAGAAAAAAAAAGAATGAAAACGTTTTACATATGCACATGAAGAGTATAGATAAAATTGGCACTAGCCTTAAAGCAAACAAGACTCTTTACAGATTATTCTATGGATATGAACAGTAGACAGGTGGCTGTATATATCTCGAGCTTTTTATAAGTACGTCTGAGTCAGTGAGTCGAGCTTTTTATATACAAATCAATAATAATGTGTGAACAATTGTGAGCAGAATATGGTTTCTCAAGTAAAAACACACAACAGTGCAATCCAACCTATCCAAGGCTATTTTCGGAAATTATTTTCTTAGTGTATTGACATTTAAGTGAACATAGCTTTTTGGGGCTTTCCAACAGAAAACCGTATTGTTTTGTTTTTTTTAAATATATTAAAGTTGTATCTTCATTATAAGTAACATGTATCATGCTGAATGTAGTCGATGTACGAAAGAATTTTTTGTTTTCCGATTTCTTCTTTTAATCTTCCACTACCCGTACTGTTTGAAATTATTACAGTGTTTCTGATAAATGTAACTTGACACTTTGTATTAAAGAAATAGTAAAAAATCGTGGTATGTAATTTTTATTTATTAACTGGTACCTTTGTTGCCGTTATACTGGTCCGAATCGGTAATATTTGACTTGTTTTCTTCTATGTCATAGAATCCCTGTTCACAATAAAATGATATAGCCTTAAATATATACTATTAGCAGTACTAACATCGTTTCTAATAGACTTAAAAGCTATAAAATATGTTATGTACTGTTAACTTTTCGCGCCGCAGCTTCCTATCTTCAGGATGAAAAAATCAGTTAAAGGACCGAGGAATACAAATAATACAAAATATAACAAAAGGAAGATATGGGAAGGTTTTTAATGAGACACTATCCATCAGAGACCAAATAACGTATACCCCGTAGTAGTTTTAAATGTCCTTACATCACAAAATGTAAAAAAAATACACAAGTGATCAAATGGATTATATGGTCATTTCTATAAATTAACTGTTTGCAAAAGTATAAATTATTCGAAAAACTAAGGATTTTCTGATCCCATGCATAGATTACCTTAGCCGTATTTGGCCAAACTTTTTGGAATTTGGGTCCTCAATGCTCTTCAACTTTATACTTGTTTGGTTTTTAAGTATTTTGATCTGAGTGTCACTGATGAGTCTTATGTAGACGAAACACGCTTCTTGCGTACCAAATTATAAGCCTGATACCATTGATACCTATTTACATTCAAGAGAGACGAAAAAACACAGAAGCTATATTCAAACAATCAGGTCGGGAAAAAAATGACAATACTAAAGCAAAAAAACAAAAAGAAAATCTTAACAACACTAAACAAAACAAAGATAACTAAAGACATATAGCAACACAAACCCCACCAAAAAGGGGGGATTCAGGTGCTTCGGAAGTATGTTGATCCTGCATCACATTCAACATTAAAGCATTAAACGAACAACAAGTATGATAGACAGCAACTACTTAATTATAGGCGCCTGACTTTTGACAGGCACATACAGAATATAGCCACGTTTGCGACCTAACCCCTAATCATGGTTTCAAGTGCAAAACACTGTCTTTTAAAAACAGAATGACTGTGTATTTTACTCCATCATTTACATAATCATAACTTCAATGCATTACTTTCTTGATTACATTCTTTCATATACAATATCAAAGGTTAAGTGCAGATCAACTTTGTCCCTATATAATAAATTGTTGTTTTGAGACAAGCGATTTGACATATGGTTTCCTAATAGCATTTAACAACTGCCATTGTGTGTAAATGATACCGGACTTTATTGGCAGGGGTCTGTTCCTAACACAAACTCATAATATGAAACAAGCGCTAAAAGGGACATTGTTAAATGAATAACCTAAAATAAATAATTAAGCCAAAAATATATTAAATGTTATAAAATCAGCTACAAGTATTTGTTTTCCTGACAATAAAACTGTATAGTTCATATAATCTGCAGCATGTACCGCTGTGACTAAATAACTTACTTAATAATTCTTTTTTGAAACAAAACCTGATTATATATTATAATTTTATATTATTGTGATTTACAAAACAGCACGAATGCATTTTACATTTATACGGTAAAACACTATAGAGTAGATTACCCGATGAAATTGGTATTCACTCAGGAACCAATTGTGTTTCCACTCGTGGTAAAATGATGTTTGTCTCATCCGTTTGATGAACTGGAAATCATTTTATGAATTTAAGGTTAATAACATAAGATTCAACTTGTGTTATCAACCTTAACTCATTTCAAGATTTGCGTTGTAGACCTTTTGTTGCTCGAACACAGTTTTTGTTTCTGATCGTACTAATCAAGGTATATTTAAGGTAGCACTACAGTCTAACAATGATTTTTTGATCATATTTTTTATCACATAATATTGAAGTAAGTATTATTCTGCACAGTTTGTAAAAATTCCAAAGTGATTATCATATCACAACAGGGAGTAAATTGATAATGAATTTATGTAAATAAAAGCACATGGTAGTTAATCTAAATATATAGGCATTTGGGAGGGGCTAATATGTCAATCATCTGTTGATATACCAGTGTCCAGCTGTTAATCCCTGACCACAAGATAAATATTGTAGCCTTATCTCATTGTTTTGCAACAAAAATTATTTATATAACATGGAAGTGAACAAAGAAAAAGAAAAAAAAACTAAAGGGAAAAAAATATACCAAAAAGGAAAAAAAATACTATTGAAAAGAGTGGGGAAGTATTTTTGAAAGCCTCTGACTGCCTGTATAAATTTCTTCTCTTAAGTCTTCTTCATTGAAATACAGTTTTATGAATTTTAACTAATTTTCAGTTTATGTGTATTTTTTCAGTCCCATTAAATTAAATGTAATTTTTTTTTCAAGAAAAGGGTGGTCTTGATTTTTTTATGAACACTTTTAATGTTCTAGAAAATTTCAGACATAGTTTATTTCTTTTTTAAAATTCAAATGAAAATTATTCTTTATATATAGAGAATAATGATGTTAAACATTGATTAAATGCAGCTGGTCAATCATGTTATTCTCTTATCTTAAACTGTCTAGAAAGAGGCGGAGCTTCAAACCCTGCCAAATGCCAAGTTAGTGTTGGACAGTTTACATATAAAGCAAAATTTACAACATTAAAGCATCAAAGACACAAAGTGTGTGGTTCTATTGATATAGTAATGATATCAGAACACTCCTGGGGTGTTCCCAGTGGAACGTTTGTATTTATATTGACTTTATAGGGGTTCTAAGGGGAAAAATAAGTTTTTAGGTCATTTCTCAGAACAATTTTTCATGAGAATTGTAAGGAAAAAATGAAATTAGAAACTTTAAAGGTACCCCCTCTGGCTTGACTTTGATATATATGATTAAAGGGTGTATTTTCTACAATACCGTGTCCCAGTTTTTGATAATTTGTTTCTAAATGAATTTATAGGTCTCCAAAGATGAAAGGTGAAATGAGGTTTGGCACCCAGCAGTTAAATCAATATATCTTCTTACTGGAGGCATATATAAAAAATCTGAGACACGGTTTTGGAGATTGTATATGGTTGATTACAGGGATGAAAACAAATTTTTACTACCATTTGACATGAATGTGCCATTTTCATTCAAGTTGGAAGACCACTGTTTTGGCAATTAATGAGCTATATTTTGAGATAAATCAAACCAAAAATAAATTTATATATAAATTAAGAAAAAGTTATATTTCAGCTTTAAAATGAGTTAAAGATTTTAAAAATCCATTGAGTAGTTTTGGAGAAATTAATCTTTAAAGACTGTTGATTGGAGTCAGAAAATTCTGACTGTAGTGCTACCTTAATACGATAACAATGTGTTTCTTTTTATTTGTTTGCAGAGGAAACAAAATCTTTTTTCAATACCTTGAACATTCTGTTATACATTTGTGTGCTAGTTTCATTGATGGCCTGTACCCATTTCCTCCTCTTCTCTTCACAATTAGCTTTATTAAAAAAATCATTTTATCATAAAATCATTAAAAAAATTATGTTTTCTTTTGTGAACATTGACTTCAGAAACACCACAAAGCAGTAATATCTTTATAAGATTGTCTGTAATTCTTATTTTATAGCATTGTTGGACAAACGAAAAGAGAGGCAAAAAATGCCAAAGGTATTCACAAAATGACATGACCATTGAAAGAAAACAAAAGAAAAAACCGAGACGCCAAAAAAAAGTATACAAAACACAACAAAGAAAACTAAAACCTGAGCAACACGAAAACGACCAAAACATAAAATAATCTCATGTACTCCGAAAGGGTGAGCAGATCCTACAACAAATGCGGCATCTTTCGTATTGATTATGTAAGTAAAAACTCAGTGATAAGTCTAATTCGGTTATCTCAACTCGACGAAAAGGGGACGGTTTTTGATAACGATGATCAAGTCTGTCGTCATCTGTCAAAACAGAAATACAATAACGGTCAAGCATCTTGTAGAGCGCCCGTAAAATTTTCGAAAGGTTAACTATTGGAACCCTTAGTTTGATAACTTCCTAGCAGGTGACATTTCCGTATTACGCAAATCATGATAGGAAATGCTGACTATGGTATTAATACACTAACTAGAAAATATATATACTCATCATAGATACCAGGACTAAATTTAGTATATACGCTAGACGCGCGTTTCGTCTAAAAAATACTCATCAAGATTAAGAGATGCAACGGTCTTCCATTTTGAACGTAGTGTCTGATATTGTGAAATGAAATTATGATACAGCAACTATAACAGAATAGATCTCTTCTAGATGTTTAAAAATGTTAACGGTAATCAATCGTATTTCTTGCTCTCATTCCAAACAGCCAAATATATTTTTGCTTATTTTGTGTCTTGGACGTCTAAGGATCTCGGAGGCCGAGTGGTAATAAAAGAAGAATAACTATAACACAAGCGTAACACTGAGGTTGTAATTTCGAAATTCAGTGTTTGGCAGGTACGTTTGACTCCAATCTTAATGACTTGTATTGTCAGTTATCGGAGGTCGGCAGTTCCAATCCAGCACTCCGACTACTTCCACCAATAAAAAAATGACCACCACGAGATACCACAACTGTGCTTATACTTTCGTTTAACACCAATCAATCAATCAAATAATCAATCAATCAACAGTTTGTGTCGGTCTGACTACGCAAATAATATTCTAATTTAATATGGCTTCCTCGTTTTACCGTCATAAAAAATAGTGCTGGTTTGAATGAACATAACCTTTGAATAAAGCGTCTTTAATGGTCAATTTCTAAACGCTTGGATAGACGTTGGATACTTAACAAAGTAAACAGCAACGATTAGGTTTAAAATTGAACGAGTTAGCATTGTTACCAACGCAATAGCTATCAACAAGATAAAGTCGCAATACCACCATCGCCCCTCAGCGTCAAACAAAAGCACGTCACCAGATGTGTCCTGATATTTTTCTTTAAAAATTCATCGGAAGATATTAAGATCTTGTTAATAAATATTCCATATCAACTTCACAAATGATACACAATGGTCTTGAAGTATAGATTCTACGTACTGACGTTGTTTATGATCTTAATAACGTTATCAATAATTTATTACTTTTACTGTTTACTTTTTTTTTTGGAAATATCCATTTGACGTGACTCGATAGATATACATTGTGTTATTGTGCTATTTTAAATTTTTGTATTCTTGTCATTGATTGTTGTATTTGCCAATCTGATTTGTCTATACGCCTTCTTCTTATCTTTCTTCACATATTTGCTTGTTTTTAAAGGTATTGAAATTAGAATACAATGTTGACTGCTGTACCAAAAATGTTAACATTATTACATATTATGTCTGTTTGTTTTGCTCACACGTTGTTGTTTATGTTTATATAATGAAATTATATGCGACTGCCATACAAAGAAGAGGTTAAGCTAGCTATAAAACAAGGCTAAATCTACCATTTTCGACATAAGGAAATGTCTGTAACAAGTTAGGAGCAGTAGTTTTACATTCTTTTGATATGTTTGAGCTTTTGATTTTGCCGTTTGATAAAGAACTTTCCATTTTGATTTTCCTTTGAGTTCGGTATTTATTTCCATTTTTTTTTTCAATCAAACACTGGTTTCAAGTTGTGCGGTTACATACAATGTGACGCTGTGTGTTAAAAATTATTTGCATTTATTTTGTTTATTTCAATTTTTTTAACAAACAAAAAATGTTATCTTAATTCAACTTGGTTATACCTACCTCTCAGACGGTAAACATTGTTACTTGCTGATGTTACTGTAAAAGAGACTTTATCCTTCTTTACTGTTGTATCTGAAAGCTTATAAAGGTATTTTGGTTAACTGCTGACATAAAATGCATAACAATGAATAAATGAATTCATTTTTTTAGCGAATTGTACTAATATACAGTCAACACGATAAAATTACAGCATTCTTTGATATGGATATGCATATCTACCCAAATTTGTATACGTAACATTGATTAATTGTTTTGTTATGTTTTGTGTTGTTCTTGTTTTTTTCATTTCGAATGCCAATCATAATTTAAAATTTTGTAAAATAACCCAACATTTAAGAAGTTGCAAATATTTTTTATCTAAATGGCTTGCATGGTATCAGACATTTTGCCAGCAGTCCACACAAAACTGTTCATCCACCTTCATACAATTAAGTATAATGCTTATTTGTTCAGGTAAACTACAACAAATGTGAACGGTCTTCTTATTGATCTAATTGATAACAAGTGAATTGTCTAAACAGTACTGAATTTACCGGAATAATTGACGAAAAGACTGAACATAATCATTGTTCAATATTTTTTTTTTCTAATTGCAATTTCTAAAGCATGCACTCAATTTCTTCCTCCAAAATATATGCCAGATGAAAAAGATGACTCAGTTCTATATAAATCTAACTTTTTTTTAGAAGAGATACACATTTCGTTTTGGTTCGCTACTCTGCTTTAGAACAAAATTTGTTATGTACTTTATACATTGATAGGTTATGTATCAACTTCCGAAGCAAGGTTGTCGGCTCTCCGGACATTCCCGAAGTCCTGCGTTTAACACGTTAAACATTGTTACATTGAAATTACGTACCAATAAAAGCATTTTCCCCCTTGGTTTCTGTAGTTCCTGAATGGGTTTTTCCTGTTTAGATGATAAAAATTAATGTCACATTGTTTCTTTTATTAATAATTTACCACATAATTCCAAAACTTTTACATTCTAATAATTTTTGAAATTTTATTCGTGCAATATGCTTATGTTAATGGGCATGTATAAGTACTTTGCCATGTCACTCTAGTTTTTGTGCTATATATCTATGAGCCCTTTTAAATTGATTTTTATAGTTTATTTATATGTTGTACTGTTACACCACTGTCCTAGGTTAGGGGGAGGTTGGGCACCCGCTAACATATATAAAGCCGCGACCTTGCGTATGTTCCTGTCAGGAGACTGTAATTCATTGGTTCATTTGTTGCTGTATATCATATTTGTTTTTCGTTCAGTATATTATACATAAATCCCGTAAGTTTTCCCGTTTTAAATGTTTAACTATTTTTATATCGGGACCTTTTATAGCTGACTATGCGGTATGTACTTTACTCATTGTTGATGCCGTACGATGACATTTAGTTGTCATTTGGTCTCTTGTTGAGAGTTGTCTCATTACCAATCATACCACATCTTCTTGTTTTCATAGAAAGACGAAATGTGAAAAAAAACAATATTAAGTACAGATACGCTTACATATTAATCAGTCATTTGATTTCAAATGAAGTCCATTTTATGGCAAATTAGGGTAAGAGCTAGAATATATTTTTTATAAAAGTAATCGTACATACGCTAAAGTACTTGAGATATCCATCATCTGTCAACACAAACCACTGGTCTTTATAACCTTTCAGTAGCGACAACCGTTTTTGAAGAAAGCCTTCCATCACCATGATACCTGCAACTAAGAAGTATTTTAATTTGGAATGTTTTGATGTATTGAATAGTCCGTCGAAACTGACAACGAGATGAAAAAATAGAAGGACAAGAAGGCAAGTAATGTTACATCACTCTACCTTAAAACAAAGAGGCTTGGCAGCCCAAATTCTACCAAACAAAAATTAAGGCGTGAGTTCTAGCCTTGAGTTCATAAAACTTACGAGTCAGTTTGTTGTACTCATACTCCAAAATCAACCAATCAAAAAGTTTCGAGCATGATTTTTGTGCTCCGGGCATTGAGCAAATTTTTATGACTTCAAACCCTGGTGTTATAGATGGGTTAAATATTAGTAACCTAGTGACTTGGTCGTATTACACATATGAAATACGTTGATAAGCTATATTAGGGGATTATGAATCTTGCAAAATCAAATTGAAACATCATTTAATTTGTAAAACATCATTTCTTTTGAATTTTTAGACCAACTATTTGATATAAAATTTGAAATTTCGAAATTGAAACATTTTTGTTTAAGACGCAGAATAGACAAATCTGTGACCGGTAGAAACAAAAGCGACTTTTAAAGCAATAAACGCTGTGTCATCTGGTGTCCAAAAGAGTAGCCCACAGTTACTAGAAGGGTAAGACATAAGTGTTAAAGTACGAGTTCGGCGATGAGTGTTATTTCGTAATGTCATAAAATAAATTTCAATCGGGCATAAGAAGTTACTCGTGTGAAAGATTTGAAAAAAGGTTATTGATTAAAGCTTATATCTATACCTTTTGCTCAATTAAATGATCAAATGACTAAATAATCTTACAATGTATATTCTATAAAAATGCAACCACGTAATTTATAATTCAGTTTGTGAGGATATTGGATTAAGTTATGAATCTCAGTTTAAAGAAATCAATTGCCAAACAAAAAGGAGAAACATTTATTCGCAATAGTTCGTTTGAAAATTTGTAAAAACCAAATAACTGCTTTCCGCGATAAAAGTCATAAAACATAAAAACATAGTTTTTTTGTGGGGTTTGTGTTGCTTTGTCTTTAGTTTTATATGTTGAGTCTTGTGGACTTTTATTTTATTTTTCTGTTTATCTTTTTCTTTTTTAGCCATGGCGTTATAAGTTTACTTTCGATCTACGAGTTCGATTGTCCTTCTGGTATCTTTCGCCCTGCCATTCTAAAGTTTGTATCAAGATTACAATTTGTGAGATGTATTTCACATCTTTTAAATGAAGTGTAGGGCGTATTAAAACCTTTACACATACGAAAAGAATATCGCACGTGATCGGTAAAATAGGATGCAAATGTTTGCAGAATTGAATATATTTTTTGCAATTTATAGGTCAGATAAAGCCTTTTTAACGGTTTCTTGTTGTTAAACACACCTCATGTGTCAGTATTGCCCAAAGAAAGATTTCCCTCTGATCGGTCTTTCATATTGTCAAAATATTTTAAAATCACAAATTAAAACTTCGCATAGAGATACTAACAACTGTATGGTAACGAATTTTAATGTAATTACACTAAATTAGTAGCACCAAAAAGCACTGCCTTTTATTACAATACTACAGGTGAACTGAATATCATACTTGTAAGAGAAGTACACACAGAGTATGTGTAAACAAATTTTATCTCGCCCTCAATTCGATGAAAAACCCTCTTGTAAACGCATGATATCTAGTGCAATAGATAATCGAGATTACTACATAACATGTTAAGACATTGGATATATTTACACTTGATAAAACGAAGGTCGTCATATGAGAACTGACAAATGGTCGTTGACATCCACGTCTCGCTTTGTTGTCATTTATATTTGAATGTACTTATCAAGATCTGACTTGACTTTCGACGGTACACAGAAAACTCATCAAACGGATACATATTTTGTGACATTTATCTGCATGTTGACCCATGATCTGTGATAATCAATCTTCAAACAATAACATTTGTAATAGCATAAAGTCGATATCTTTTTGGAGGTTTATAGCTTTCTTGTGGTATTTAAGAACATTAAAGGTACAGGTTTGACTGCTGCACGAGAGGCATATTTCAAAAACTCAGTGTTTTGAAAATTTTACCTTGCCATGGTATTTTTAACCCCCACCCCCTTTTGCGGTATATTAAACCCCCTACTATAGACCTTGAAGATACCTCTATACTGTGGTGCATGAGGCCAACATATGTGTGTCAAACGTCGCAAAATCAAAACAGCAAACAATACTAGTAGACAGCCAGATTCGAATACTAGGATCAGAGCTATAGATAGAGAAAATACGTACCATGATTATAAATTTGATTTCAAATTTATTTTGAAATATATAACGCATACAAATACAATATTATTGGTATTTTCATGCAAGTACAAGAGTAGTGTCAACTTTACTGGTGACGCAGTCAAGACTTACATGGAAATGTTTTATTAAGTGTTTTATTGCATTGTTTTAAGGTCAAAGAAACAAGAATGAAAGGTCTATGTTAAAGAACGTTCTTTGTGTATTAGATGCACAAACTCAAAAATGAAAGTAAAAAATACAAATCATCTAAATACATATCAGAGTAATTCATAAGTAAGCCAAAACTCATTTTGATCTCAACCAATCTTAAAATACCAAAAAATTAATTAGTAAGTTATTTTCAGTGTTTGAGTTGATTTTTCAGATTTTTCCAATACGGTACATGCAGTGCTAGTACAGGTAATATAATGTGCTTTCACTCAAAAAAGATCATTTACGGCTTTGTTTTAATTGTTCAGTACTTGTTGTGTACCGTTATGAAATAAAATCACAAAATTGTCTGAACATGTTCATGATTAAATACCAGAACAATTCTTAGCATAACTGATTTAAAATTAAGAAAGTACCTTGGAAATCACTTTTAATTCTAAAAAAAGCTTTTCAGAGAATGTGTATGTACCATTAAAGATTTATTGTCCAGTGTGTTATTATAGATAAACAATATTTTAAAACATTTTTGTGAAATGTTAACGTATTGCATTTACATTAATGTTAACGTATGCACAGCGAGAAAGTGTCCGTTCAACGCAACCGATCCGTTCAGTCGTATACACGTGAATAAGATTTGAACACTTTTCATTTGTAGACAACCGTTGTGATTATTACTTTGAAATTTGATGTAAATTGAGGTATTAGAAACGCAGTTACCATACGAACACTTATGGTATTCAACATTACTAAAAAGGCGTTCGATTTGCATGAATTGTATTGGTGCATACAAATTCTAGTGGTCAATGGATTTTATTGGTGCGTTCCAACTCTTGTGGAATGAAATGGTTACACTTGCGAAAAAATGACAATTACAACTCAAACATATAGTTGACCTATATATTATTTCATATCGGTTGAGAATAAGATTCTCTTATTGGATTAAAAGGGGTCACATGACATTCATTATTCTTCAGTAATAAATTCCACCGGTCATTAACAGAAAAAAAACGGACCCGAAAACCGGTCGTTAACGAACTTTTACATGATAATGACCGATGGGGCGTGGTTTCCATCTGATAATGACCGTTGGGTGTGATTTCTCTGTTAATGACCGATGGGGCGTGGTTTCTCTGTTTAGAGAGATGTACCTTTTATAAAACATGTTCCTGTTTTAAATATTATATTTGAGACTTTGAATTGTTTATTATATGTTTTCGTTAATTATAAAATTAAAGATAACTTGTTTAAGTATTTATATACTGAAAAATTGCACTAAAATGAATGGCAGTATTACTACGATTGGTCTTCACTCTTTGTCAAAGAAATCGTACAACTACTCGAGTTCGCTGTAGGCATTTTGAATTTATGAGAATTTTCCAAAACATGGTTTCTCAATGAAATAAACATAGTAGTTCTTGAAAAACTGGTCATTATCGTGATATATGGACTGCCCACAGGACAGTGGTATTGACTAAGATAGTGATAATGACTGAGCCGAAGGTAAGTGGTATTTATCACTATCTTAGTCAATACCACTGTCCTGTGGGCAGTCCATATATCACGATAATGACCAGTTTTTCAAGAACTATTATATAATTATTGATATATAATTTACGTTGTATTCCGGGGAAGCAAAGATATCATTATTAACATAAGGTATTTAGGAATGGGAATCGTCCCCTTTTGCAACTCATGCACTAAGTATTCTAAGATTCTCAGTTGATGATTTCTTGCATAGATTTTTCCAAATGAGACATAAACTCTTGAGAATATACCAATATACATTAAAATATTCAAACTCTGGTGCCCTGGGATTGTAAGCAGATCCATTTATGAATAAAAAAAACGAAATACAAACAATGGTATACAAAACCCAACATTGAAAACTCAAGACTGCGCCATATTAACCCAATCAACACCGGAAGTGATATCAGGTCCTCCTAAAGAAGAAGTACCCCATTCTCCACATGTGTCGTGTTGCACCTGTATTATATGTAGTTACGTTATATCAAGTTATTATGCACGTCACAATGACGGATAGAAAAGTGACTCTTGTCCAAACCTTAAGATTTCACCAAGTTTGTAGACCATCGATCATATACATTTTCTAACCTGAATCCGAATGTGCAATTTTGAAAATGGAAACATCTTTTTCATGAATGAGAATACACAAAACTATTACCGGTATAAAAACTACATACATTCAGCCAGAAAAATCACAGAAACCAACATAAAAAGAAAATCAAAAGCAACATCAATTCTTTAAAAAAAAAAGCAGAGTGATCGCAGTTGCCTGGCATGGTGGGCAGATCTAGCTCAAAATGTTCAACCTATGTATGGCTCGTGATAGTACAGACAAGGTGTAAAGTCGTATTAGGCTACAGAATTGAAGCAACAGTTACACCATATCCGTTGTCATCTATAAAACACATATTCCATAACGGTCAACCAGCTGGTAATGGCATCCATAAACGTTTCGAAGGGATGATCTTGACTTCACCGTTTCGGATACTAATATAATTAGTTTAATAGCCTAGTTATAAGAATATCAAGAAATCACGAAAGCGAATTCAGGTTGCATTTCTGTAAAGCTAGACAAAGCAATTTCCTATATATAGGAACTCACTTTGCGGCCAAAACTGTTACACTTTTCATAGTAATACTTAGTAATGATAATAATGCAAATGTATAAAGCGACATACATAAAAAATAAATTACTCAAGGCGCTGTACATAAACCATGTAGTTTCACATTAAGTGTGAGGCTCAGGTTTGATTGCTGCTAAAATGGATATCAAGGTTTTTTTAGCACTCGAAATTATACCGATGTTTGTTTGAACACTGATGAAATTGATGTATCAAAAACAATTAAGGAAGTTCCAGTTACTTTTAAATATTTGCAGCTCTTTTTTTACATTACTAGAGCATAAAAATAAGCCAATAAGTAGACTAGAATAAAATATGAACAAGCAGGAAATCTTTTGCATTTTCTTAAGTAAAAAATAAGATCATAGATGCAAGGCTTTTGACATATTCCGTTCAGTATGAAGCTAAATGATTGATGAAAAGAACTTATAGATTTATGGTGTAATGTATCGAGAAATGTCTTAGCTTAAAGAAACAACGTATCAATTACAAAACGAAACTCCAAAAACATTCAAAAAAATTGTATGACATTTAAGCAACCCAAAAAGACATTTACGGTTAACGTACCTATTTTTGGGATCGAGTAGCACAAACTCTGCTAATATACATACTCAACTGGCTTAAAAACTTTAAACAAACACAAAAAAAAACTCAAAGGACGCCAGAAGTAAATAAAATTTTAGTTTATAGTTCATACTGTATACAAGTAGTCAATCATAATTTCATGTACACTTTCCCGGTAAAGTTTAAGTCTAATCAGGGATACCAAAATATTTGAATTCATCGAAGCTTTGAAGCTTTAGTCGGTTAATAAATCTAAAACAATAACACTCTTTCAAAGAAGCTCCGTATACCTAAAAACAGTTTCTTTTATGATTATATTCACAATTCTTTCCGATAATAACATACACCTATAGAAATTTATACAAACCGTGATATGTTTTTCTTTGATAATCAAAGTCACTTTAAGTTGTTATAAAAAATGATACAAAATTGTCATCGTGTCACTCATTTAAAAGATATTTTGATTTACAAGATGATATATATTACAAGTTCATCATAAATTGTTTACATGCAAAGATGAAAGAACCCTGGAAGTTGCATACATTTACGTTGGGTTTGAACAAAGCAGATAAAGGTTAATCCACAACAGCGGTTTAGAAATGAAAGATTGACCATCAAATAGCATCTAGAGACATGTGTAACAGATCTGTAATAAATTGGTGTGTTATATGAGTCTAGATCTACGCTGTATATAATTTAAAACAATGTCATGTAATTTTATTTTCGGTACTCTAATGTTCTACATGTGTAATGTTATTACGACAGGTGCCACATGTGGAGCAGGATTTGCTTACCTTTCCGGAGCACATGAGATCCCCCCTAGTTGTTGGTGGGGTTTGTGTTGTTCTTTAGTTTTCTATGCTGTGTCATGTGTACTAATGTTTGCCCGTTTGTTTTTTTCATTTTTAGCCATGGCGTCGTCAGTTTAGTTCCGATTTATGAGTTTGACTGTCCCTCTGGTATCTTTCGTCCCTCTTTTATTAGAAATTGCAAATATATCTAACTGTGAACTTCTTTTCTTAATTGATGTACTTAGTTTTTCAATACGTGTTACGTTTAAATTAGAAAGAACATGTGACAATTCCTAAGCTTAACCTTTTTCTGATACAATACTAGTGATACAAGTTTTCAAAACAATTACATTATGTAAAATCGTTTCTAAAAGTGTTTTATTATATGCCATACCAAAAGTAATTACAATAACAGTGCGCATTTTACTGCACCAGAAGTGCTAGCAACAAAAAATGTCTCTTGTAAACAAAAAAGAACAAAATTATAGTAAAAGCCGGGCAACAAATCAGAGCTTTGCATTAAATATATACATATTCCTTCATAGTAATGTGTCAATATAAAACGTTGAAGAAAGGATTACTGTTCTTCAAAAAGACGTGTGATAATTAAGAATTCTTACCCAAGGCTTAAAACATGCAAGTCCCTGTAGTGTCAGTAATGATATGAACACTATATCAGTTAGTGAGAAAACCTACATTAAGATTTCATATGTTAGATAGATAAATTTCAACCAATAAAATTGCAGAATGAATTTGAGAATATGATAGAAATTTTCAAAATAAACAAAGGGAATTAATTTTCAAATTTTCAGGTACAAACATCTATGTTATAATTGGATCTATAACCTTTTTTATAAAAACAATAAGCATGTCGTACATTGTTTATATTAATCTTATTTATTTCGGGTTTAATTGTGCACTGACTGTTATGATTAAATATCCACCAACGTATATATAGTATGTGTACATTGAAGAACAATTTCATTAGCTTCACAATGTATGTCACGTTAAGATGAACTGGCTACTCTTTTAAATAACCTTTTATTTTACACCACTGGTTCGATGCCACTGATGGTGTACGTTTCGTTCCCGAGGGTATCACCAGCCCAGTAGTCAAGACTTGGGTGTTGACATGAATATCAATAATGTGGTCATTTTTATAAATTTCCTGTTTACAAAACGTTGATTTTTTCAAAAACTAAGGATTTTATTATCCCAGGCATAGATTACCTTATCCGTATTTGGCACAACTTTTTGAAATTTTGGCTCCTCAATGCTCTTCAAGTATTTACTTGTTTGGCTTTACAAATATTTTAATATGAGCGTCACTGATGAGTCTTACGCAGACGAAACACGCGTCTGTCGTACTAAATTATAAACCAAGTTACCTGTGATAACTTATTACCTAGGTTTTTTACCGATGTGAAAACATTATGCACAATAAATATAAATCATGTTTTGTGAGCAAAAAACGACGCTCAAATTGCCAATTAAATTATCAGACAAAAAAAAGGTGTTGAACACCAGCGACAAATACAAGAACAACGAGCAATGTTTATGTATAAACGTTTTCTTCTGTAATTTGAGCTAAACTGCATGTTGACAAACTTTTATGAATCTTTGCAAATTGGGTTATGTGAATTTAGTTTTTATTTACGTTTGTTGAACCTTTGATATAGTCCCTATCTACTATCTTTGGACATGTGGGGATGTATGATCATGCAGTCACGTCAACAGTGTACTAGTATTAACTTTATTGTTTTGAAAGGTGGAAGATTTTCGATTTATATAACTACCTGTTTAAATCTTCAGTTACGAAAGATATATATCGACACGGAAAATCCTATTATGTTTCATATGATAAATGCATTGACACTTAAGAATGCTATTTGATGAGTCGAAATATTTGTTGATATAGTCTATTTTATTTTGTATGTATACTACTATCGTATATAAGAATCATTGCAAACTGATTACTTAGTTTAACAATAGTGGATCGATACCTCTGCTGGTGGACTATCGGTCCCTGATAGTATAATCAGCTTAAAAGTAAGAACGTAAACTAATATGTTTTATGATAAATAAAGGCAACAGTAGTATACCGCTGTTCAAAACTCATAAATACAGGGACAAAAAACAAAATCGGGGTAACAAACTAAAACCGAGGGAAACGCATTAAATATAAGAGGAGAACAACGACATAACACCGAAACGTAACACACACAGAAACGGACCAAGCATCAGACAAAACACCACGAGAATAACAAATATAACATGAAAACCAAATACATGAATTTGGGATAGACAAGTACCGTGCCACGTCTGATATTAATATTTAAAAATAAGAGAAAACACAAACGACTAAACGTTAAAATGCAACACACACAGAAACGAACAATAATATAACAATGGCCATCTTCCTGACTTGGTACAGGACACTTTTAAAGGTGAATAAAAGTGGTGGGTTGAACCTGGTTTTGTGGCATGCCAAACCTCGCACTTTAATGGCAAAGTTAAATATAACATTGAAATGACAACACAATATTACAGGACTACAATACAAATAAATAGGAGAACATATTAGACAAAGAAAAACATGATTAATAGATAACAAAAAGCATCCGGTTTAAAATTCAATACGCCAAAAACGCGCCTTGTCCGCACAGGACTTACAAGTGACGCCCAGATATAAAAGATCGAAAGTGAAAAAAGTTCAAAGTTGTACAGCACTGGAGATAAAAAGTTGAAAAGGTTTCGCCAAATACGGCATTGTTTTTATGCCCGGGATAAGAACATTCTTATTATATAGAACAATTCATGCTATTGCAAACAGTAAATTTTATCAAATGAATATGAAAGAGATAAACATAAAGAAACTGAAGTATTAACTAATTACAGAAAACTAAACCCGAATACATAACGCCCAGATATAAAAGATCGAAAGTGAAAAAGGTACAGTTTTGTACAGCACTGAAGATCAAAAGTTGAAAAGGTTTTGCCAAATACGGCATTGTTTTTATGCCCGGGATAAGAACATCCTTATTATATAGAACAATTCATGCTATTGCAAACAGTAAATTTTAACAAATAAAAAGTTTATCAAATTGTCGGTTTATATATTTTGAAATTTTGAAGAAACTAAGGTTTCAACTCCGATAGGCAATGTTGACCTTAGATATATTTGGCAATTTTTTTTTTTGTCTTTTTGGTTATAAAATGGGTTCTTTTTAGGTATGCCTATGGTTACCTAGTGTCTCTATATTAACCTGTAAGAAATGTGCACTTCGTAAAAAAAAATTAAGTCGTGGACTGGTATACCTTTACTATCAAAATCCACAAAAATGGCCTCCCGTCTAAACTTGTCGAATTTTTATGATAGTAATTTTAAGTGTCATCCATTTTTACTGTCATGTTGTTGACATTACTTTTATAATAATACCGTTGAAGGCAGTTTTTGATTTATAAATTTACTAATAAGACCTCTCTTTTGTTATCATGGTTACTTTGTAGTTGTTACCAACTCCTGCACCTGATTAACAGTTGTAAGCTAATGTATGAAAAAAGGGAGAAAGATGCCAATGGTACCTTAAAAAAGTCGAAATAAAGCGAACATCAGCATAACAAATTATGTGCTTTAAAAAAATCGGTGTCGCTCACCTTGGTCTATGTTAATATCAAACAAAACATTTGACACTTATTCCAAACCCTCACTTAAGTACATCATTAAGGCTAATAACTCCTATACACATTTGTCTAAAAGTTTTGACATATATAGACAATTGGTAGAGATCATTATTCCTCACAGTTTTGCTCTTTACAGAATTTCTCTATTTATAACGGTTTAAAAAATAAAAGACAAAACTTGCATTTTACTCCTATGTATTATTTTAAGCCATGTCGGCCATGTCGGTTGGAAAGTGCACGTGGGTCATCAAACACATTTTTTTTCAACTTGATACATGTACCCTTATGGTGATTGCGGCAAAGTTTGGATAAATTTGTCTCAGGAATTTTAGAGAAGATTTTTGTAAAAGATTACAAAACTTAACAAAAAATGGTTAAAAATTGACAATGAATAGCAATAACTCCTGATAAGATCAATAAACCATTTTGGTTATGTATTTGTAGATCTTACTTTTCTGAATAGTATTGCTGCTTACAGTTTATCTCTATTTAAAATAATATTCAAGATATTAATAAACAAAAACAGATGAAAAAAATCCCTACATTTACCAGTTCAGGGGCAGCAAACCACCTATGGGTTGTTTGATTTGTCTGAAAATTTCAAGGCGGATAGAAAAGTAAGCATAAAACTGCATGATACTCCCAGGTTCAACAATAAGTCAAAACAGCCATCTTGAGGGTAATCGAATTGATTGGCGGGGTCACCGGATACATTTGTGAACTAGATATCCAAAGGATGGATTATACCAAGTTTGGTTTAATTTGGCCAAGTAGTTTCAATGGAGAAGATTTTGTAAAAGATAACAAAAATTTACAAAAAAATGCGAAAAATTTACTTTAATGGGATATTACTCTTTGAGGGGTCAATTGACAATTTTGATCATCTTGACTTATTTGTAGGTCTTACTTTGCTGAACAATTTAATGTCTACATTTCATCTATCTATATCTATTTTGGTATTCAAGATAATAACCAAAAACTGAAAAATTTCATTAAAAATACCAGTTATGCGATAGCAACCAAACAGCAGGTTATACGATGCAACTGAAAATTCACGGTTGATAGATCTGGACATGATGAATATTTTACCGAAAGTCATATTTGCTCTCAGTTTTAGTTTTAGAGTTATAATCCAAGAACTGCATTTAACCCTAATAATCTATTTTATCCAATGCGGCCATCTTTGTCGATGGGCGGGGTCATTGGATATATTTGTTAAACTACGTTTGTTTTGTATACCCCAAAGGTTATTTTAATTTGGCCCAGTAGTGTCTGAGGAAAAGATTTTTGTAAAAGTTAACGGACGACGGACGCAAGCGATGAGAATTGCTCGCTTGGGTCAGGTGAGCTAAAAAGGAAGAAGAGTAACTTAATTAACAATAATTCAAAAACTAGTAAAACCAACTCCAAACTATTGGAGTGGATATCAGATGCTCTTGAAGGTGGATATATTCTGTCCCACTTGAAACCTTTAATTATTCTGTGATATGTAGTGGTTCGTGGTATTGCATGTACTCATCATAGATTTCAGGATTAAAATGTGTACGCCATGCAAAAGACACACAATCGTATACAAAAAATTAAAAAGGGTATATAATAATGCTAGTGTGAAAGTCCTCTTTAAAAGCCTGTTTTATTTCGAACAAAGTAACAAGCTGGCAAGAACAACAGCTGATTTCTGGAATGCCAATGGTATGGTGACATAACTCAATGTCTAGTAGAACAGAAAAGTAAGACGAATGACTAACATTGTATAATATGGAAACACGATTTGATGGAGAAGTTTAGTACCCGAGGGTGTCACCAGCCCAGTAGTCAAGACCTGGGTGTTGACATGAATATCAATAATTAGGTCCTTTTTAAAAATTTCCTGTTTACAAAACTTTGAATTTTTCGAAAACTAAGGATTTTCTTATCCCAGGCTTAGATTACCTAAGCCATATTTGGCACATTTTATTGGAATTTTGGATCCTCAATGCTCTTCAACTTTGTACTTGTTTGGCTTCATGAATATTTTGATATGAGCGTCACTGATTAGTCTTATGTAGACGAAACGCGCGTCTGGCGTACTAAATTATAATCCTGGTACCTTTGATAACTATTTACATTTGAATACTTAAATACAATTATACAATCTTTATTTCTATTATAGTACAACAATCAGTCAACAATCTTTCACCATAAAAAAATATTACACACTGTTGATTAAATATAGCTTTAAGCTGAATAAAAGTTAAAAATTAAACTTATATAAGAATTATATCTTTCACACATTAAGAAACTGTTATGAGTTTTCAGATTTCGGTACTTTATTTTCCTAGGAACTTGCAAATACCAACGAAACATCTACCTGTAGTTTTATCTGTTGCTATCACTTTAAATTCTGTCTCGCAATAAGTTATAGTGAGGATAAGGATGCTTTCGTGTTTGAATTGTGGAAGTGTAACGTTAATGTTTCCTACTTTGGTGAAGTGTTCCTCATCAATGTTTGTCCTTGGCACGTCTTCGTCAGTTGTATAGACTTCAATACTTGCCCATTGGGAATGCGCTTTAATAGCAACTTCGTAATTCGTAACTACATCGCCAACTTTAATCGTTTGACCTTTCTTGATTAACGAGAAAAACGTTTTTGTCGTATCTTCTTCTACTGATATTATACGACCGGAGACAGCTGCTGCACAAAGCCCTAATCCATAATGATATTTTGTCATCCTGTCTACGATTGCTTCTCCGAGATGACCCAAGATAACAGCGCCTTTCAAAACTATCATATCTGGCGTCAACGGGAATATAATCTTATACTTCTGCTCAAACTTCTCTCTAAAGGCACGTTGGACAAAATCAGAAGCTGCATATCCTCCTACCAACAGAATGGATGACACTCCGCGTGTTTCTTTCTTCTGAAGAAGCCCTTCTACATGTTTAGTCATCGTATTAACAGATGAGGAAAAGATTTTCTGCATTAATAGTGCCGAGAGATGAATACTTCTCCCTGATAATCGTACGCTCTGTTTGTGTGAATTGGGAATCTTAATTTTCTTTGAAAGATCTTTTGATATCGCCAATGACAATTCGGAGTCGTGCTTCGCGCCACGTTTTCTTTGTTCCACATTTCTTAGTAATTCAAGGTATTCGTAGAATTCCTCTAATTTGAAGGTTCTGATTATCTCCCATCCAATAACTTCTTTCAGGGTTTTTATTATCTGGCCATTAATATAGTTTCCTCCCCAGGGACCTCCTGTGGCGTTGTAGATTTCTTTCAGTTGTCCAGTAGGGAGTACTTCAGATACTGTAATGTCAATTGTGCCACCTAAAATAGAACATCTTGAATCAAGTTAGTTTAGTGCAGTTTAAAAGATTCAACGGTTTATAAAAAATGCTATTTAGTATACATCTCATTCCTATGACACTACACTTGATTCTCACGATGATGCCCTGCAAGCGGATTTATTAAAGTATAACATACCATTTAGTGATATCATAGTACAACTTGAAATGAGTGTATTTGAAATGCTGATTTGGAGACATGAGAGGTTGATATATTACAATTAGAAGGAAAGATAGGGTCATTTGTTTGTTTAAATATTATTGCTTTCAACCTCTTGTTTTGAAATAACAAAGGAAAACTTCTAATGTTTTTCGTCACTGGGACAATTAAAAGAGGTGATAGACGGGCAACATGACGAAAGTAGTAACAGGTTAAAAACAGTTGTCATATCGTCTGCTCATTGAGTTTACGAAGGAACGATATTCGTATGTTCATAACATTTCTTGAAAACCTGTTGTTCCCGTCGAGTTCATAGACTATAAACACTAAAATACAACCATAAAAATCACCAATGGTTACTTAAGTCTATATAGCCTAAATCGTTTGTGGTTAAATTTGTCTGACGGAGTTGCAATCTTAATTTTACACAATTAATTAATTTGCAGTTATAATAAGCTTGCTTTTTATATTAACCATCTGCATAATTCTACCTCATGAAACTGTATACCATGATAGCAACATCGTTTATACAGCGAAAATTTAAGTTAAAGGATAACGTAAGCTCCTTTTCAATTATATTGGGAAGTGCTGTTTAAAGTCTTATATAAATAAAGTAACCACTCGACAAAAAGAGAAACACATCCATTTTTCAAAGGAATGCTGTTTATTTGACGAAACACACGTCCTCGATATAGATGTTTGTCTCAGAGAATACTTTTTCGAATGAGTGGTTTTCAAAGTATGATTAGTCACCTCCTAACACAATTATTTGAATCTTTATGGCCATTCTCTTTAATGAAACATGCATGACTTATTTTTAAAATCATTCCTCAGTAAAAGACCTAAATATCGTCCCCCGTCAATTATTAATTAGAATGAGTGTCGTAATATCATCCTCGACTCACTCCATACCTACTGTTTGAAATGGGTAAAACGGGAAAAAGCTGACAACAAATCTTTGGACTCTTTTTAATTCAGTAATGAAGATAGTTAATATTAGAATACAACATTTTAAAGAACATTTTACTCTTAACAACAACCATAAAAACCCTATTTCCCTGTATCAAACATAAACTAAAGGAACTAGCCAAGGAATTTGTTTTTGTCCCGGCTGATAAAGCTGCTAATAATATCATTATTGTTTGACGTAAATTTTATATAGAGGTTCTGCAAAAGGAAATCACGAATTCACCAACATTCCAACTGACTTCATTTTCAGAAAACGACATCTGTACAAACACAAACTTTTAGCTACTTCTTTACAAGCAGAACCAGTTACAATGAAAGTCCAAACTATGTACTGGCTTCCGAAACTACACAAAACACCTTACAAATATAGATTTATTTCATCTTCAAGCCATTGTTCCACTACTAAATTGTCTGTTTTACTTACTAGTACACTTGGTACAATAAAAAACCTGATAATAAATTGTTCAAATAAAGCCTTTGAAAATAGTGGAATTAATTACTTTTGGAGTGTCAAAAACTCGTTGGAAGTACTTGATAAATTGCATGCATACATTGGTGATTTTGAATCTGTTCAAAGTTTTGATTTTTCTACCCTTAATACCACTTTGCCTCATATTCTAATTAAGAAAAAAATCACATCCCTTATTAACTGGGCATTTAAAAAGTCAGAATGCGAGTATATATGTTTAAACTCATTTAGGTCATTTTTTAGTAGCAATAAACAAAAGAACTATGTCAATTGGACATGCTTTGATACTATATATGCGCTTGAATTTTTACTTGATAACATTTTTGTTCGCTTTGGAGATTCCGTATATCGTCAAGTTATTGGAATTCCAATGGGGACTAACTGTGCACCACTTATTGCGGACCTGTTTTTGTATTGTTATGAGTTACAATTTATGACTAAAATTAACAAAGACCCATCGAAACAACATTTGATACAAAAATTTATAATACTTTTAGAAATTTGGATGATATATTGGCTCTCAATACCGACGACTTCAGTATGTATACTAAAGAAATTTATCCTGTTGAACTTACTTAAAATAAAGCTAATACTAACAATGACCACTGCCCTTTCCTCGATCTTGATATCTATATCATTAACGGGAAGCTTAATACAAAAATTTATGATAAAAGAGATGATTTTTCATTTCCTATCGTTAATTATCCATGTTTAGATGGTGACGTTCCCTTGTCGCCATCTTATGGTGTTTATATATCTCAACTTGTACGATTCGCTCGTGTATGTAACAACGTATTAGATTTTTTAGAAATTTATGTATTACTGAAAAATTATTACACCAGGGTTTTCGATATCACAAACTGGTCAAAACATTTACTAAATTTTATCACCGGTATAAGGAAATAATTCGTAAATATAACTCAACATGCAGAATACGTTCAGGTATTTCACATCCAATCTTTTATGATAATATTCTTTACAAAGCACAACAATGTCAGTATTCACCTCAAAAGCTTACAAAACCTTTAAACAGACTTATTAAGAAGGGATATAGTTACGATACTGTTGTCAGGTCATTAAAGATTGCATATTTTGGCTTTAATATTGATTCACTTATAGGGTCTTTGCATCGGCATTAAACACATTTATTTTTTTTAAAAACAGTTATTGGCATGACACGGGTTATGTTCTTCTCATATATCTTATGATAGTATGATACTAAACCCCTAACGGGAGGGATTGTGCCTGATATTTATATGATGAAGACAAAATCTTTCAATCAGTTTAATTGAGGTCTGGAGCTGGGATGTCAGTTAACTGCTAGTAGTCTGTTGTTATTTATGTATTATTTTCTTTTATTTATTTTCTTTTGTTACATCTTTTGACATCGGACTCGGACTTCTCTTGAACTGAATTTTAATGTGCGTATTGTTATGCGTTCACTTTTCTACATTGGCTAGAGGTACAGGGGGAGGGTTGAGATCTCATAAACATGTTTAACCCCGCCGCAATTTTGCGCCTGTCCCAAGTCAGGAGCCTCTGGCCTTTGTTCGTCTTGTATGATTTTTAATTTTAGTTTCTTGTGTATAATTCGGAGTTTAGTATGACGTCCATTTACACTGTACTAGTATACATATTTTTAGGGGCCAGCTGAAGGACACCTACGGGTGCGGGAATTATCGCTACATTGAAGACCCATTGGTGGCCTTCGGCTGTTGTCTGCTCTATGGTCGGGTTGTTGTCGCTTTGACACATTCCACATTTCCTTTCTCAATTTTCTGACTAATTCTTTTAGTCTGACTAGAGTTTCTGAATTTTGGAGAGACGTCAACTATTGTTAATACTTTAACAAGTTTTGCCAGATGTAAAAGACTTAGATCGTATGTTCTCTAACAGTGTGTAACTTGTAGTATTACAGTAACTCTAGTTTAACTCAACTAACTTATTCTGTTGAAAAAAGCAAGTGTTTGAATCTTTTAAAGCTACCTCACAAAACAAAATTATTTGTCCTAATCCGATTTGTGATTTGTGATTAACTGGTATTTTGTAATGGCAAAAGTGTTTTTTTTTTCAAATTCTTTCTATTGCATTGACTTTTTTCCTTTAAATCTTAATTGCAATAACATTCACCTACCACCTAAATCAACTACCATAAATTGTGCTTTCTCTTCAAAGGCCTTCAGAGCTGATCGATCTCCATGTTCCACTTTGTCCACCGCAAGATATTTACAAAACATAGCAGCACCTTCTGGTTCTAATGCCAACTTCAAATTCTCTTTACTAATACCTGCCTAATATTGAAAAATGTTATCAAGACTATGTCGACAAGTTATCACGCATTTGCTTTATAACTTAAGAAATGTTTGCATTTTTCAATTAGCAAAATATTATTGAAATCTTTAGTGTTGCAATAAGATTTTTCGTGAAGTAAATTGTGTTTAGATTCGGGCATGATATATTTAAATTAAAATAGTAAACATGAGCTATGTAGAGCTGTTATCCGACTAAATACTCATGTAAATATTAATTTGCATAACACTTCATCTACAGTAAAATTAAACCTAAAATTAAAGATTTAGTTTTGTTGGCATTGTTTATTTATATATTTGTTTGCATGTTTTGTTGTTATCTAAGTCTGGTTTTTATTGCAAGTAAAAATGGTCCTTTATGCATTATTTCACTTGACAAAATATATTTCATTTCATATTTGACCACTTATAATTTAGAAAATTGCAGAAACCTTTGCAGCAGCTTTTATCATAAATTGTCTAGCTTGATCACTCCAAATAGCGGGTACAGTCAAAACCCAACGTACATCATCGTCCTGTAGACCATTTATTGCTAGGCGCAATCTATCTAACACCTTGTCTTTAATGTATTCTATGCATAATGCAAAAACCAACATTGCTTCCATTTTTTTACCTCCCATTTCCTTAAGCATCATGTTTCGATTTATATCCTACGGATGGCAAGAATAAAAATAAATATTAAATGATAACAATAAAACTGCATACAATTTTATAATAAGATAACATGCAGAATCAAAATCAGGGCCCAAAATATACGAAAAACAGAGGTGGATATCGAAATACAAAAACATTTACGCAATTTCCCAGTTTAATGAAAAAGAAAAAGAGAATACACGTATACATATAAAACTTTTACTTCGGTTCTTTTGTTATTTTTATTCAATCTACTCATCTTAAACTTGATATAAAATTTATAACTACATAGTAAATAGAATAGGTCAAGAATATTACGGTTGTTTAAGTAGGAATATTTTGCTCTTTTAGATTGTAGCTCCTCAAGAACTCCAACATTTATCCTTGTCATTAGATTTAAGCGTTCCTGATGGAGGTGAAATCGCTTTTGAACTGCATCAAAAGTGTCGCTACTTATATATATATTCATCTACAATTATGCCAATTTACAGAATCCTGAAAGCTTTTCTCAATAGATATGTAAGTGGGATTGACAAATGTTAGTTAAAACTAAAAATACCTTTGCACTATACAGCTGCATTTTGAAGCGATCGAAGTAGTACCAACTATTAGCCTCGTCACTTTCGGCTAACGTTACATAATGATCTTCTGCCGCTGCCCCAAATGAATGAAATTGCCCCTCAGGATTCAATAGTAATACTGTAGGGGTTTTGTATGAAAATACATTTTTATCATCCAGTGGAATGGTTACTATCCTCAATTTGTCTGTTTTGAAATCTTGTACTGTAGAAAAGGCACAGCCAGAATATGTAGTTCCAAAATCAATCGCTGCTACGGCAACAAACGACCTAAATATAACAAAACCCTATCTGATTAGTCAATAGATATAGGAAGATGTTGTGGGAGTGCCAATGCGACAACTCTTCATCCATATAACAATTTATAAAAGTAAACCATTATAGGTAAATTTACGGCCTTTAACATGGAGCCTTGGCTCACACCGAACAAAAAGCTATAAAGGACCCCAAAATTACTAGTTTAAAACCATTCAAACGGAATAAAACCAACGGTCTAGTCTATTCAAAAAACGAGAAACACGTAAAAATTACATAAACAAACGACAACTACTGTACATCAGATTTCTGACTTAGGACAGGTTCAAACATTTGCAGCGGTATTAAACGTTCTAATGGTACCAAACATTCTCCCTTTTTCTGAAACAATAAACATCACAACATAGAAAAACACACGATAACATATAGCCCTTTTACCTGATCTTTAAAAACTGTTTTGGTCTGTTGTTACACTGTTACATCGCATTCCAAATTGCACGCACACACATGTTTGAGCACATTTTATTATGTATGTGTTAAAATTGAGAATGGAAATGGGGAATGTGCCAAAGAGACAACAACCCGACCATAGAGCAGACAACAGCACAAGGTCACCAAGGTTAGACCCAAGTTAAGTGCCTGCATTACAGTGGTTGTTGTTTTTGTTGTCTGTCTGAATGCTTTTTTTTAGCATAGAACAGACAATTCGTTTTGTTTTTTTGATGGATTTCACACTTAACATAAGTTCTTTTGTAACTATATGATATTGTTTTTTTTTTTAAAAAGGTCCGGTGTCTTGTAGTTGTTTTGATCTATAATGATTTTTGTCTTTTTTGGATAGTTGACTCAACTCCATTATGACGCGTATTCATATATAAACATAATATAGTTATTGATGAGGTATAATATAGACAATCAAAAGTACAAAATACCTTTCTTCAAAATTTCATATTTTGAAAACAAGGTTATTTGAAAAGGGAATATTAGAATCATCGACACATCTTACTTTTGTGGTGACTGAAATAGTGATGCAATATTCTTTTCTGGTTTTGCCATAACTTCGTCACAAACTGTTTCGTTCATTGTTTTTTTTTTGTTTCCTATGTAATAGAAACAAATACATTATTGATTGTTGATTGCTTAAAACGTGTGGCAATATTATATGCATGTTCACGACGAAAACCATTTATTAGTAGAATAAATACAATATGTACGTAATAGGGGCTGGGATAAAGGTCGGTAAATTAGAACTGCTATTGGAAACAAATATGGGTGGTGAATAAGGACACAAATTTTGACTGGAAACGGTCAACGAACAGATCCCTCAAAGAGTTGTTTGCAATGGATCTCATCTCTCTCTCTTTATAAAAGAAATCCAATTTTACGTCTCGATTCTTACAACGCGTGATTGTGTACTTGTACGTCCCGCACAGCCAAACGAACGCCGCACTTTGGCAAGGGTTTTACTTCCGTTCGTCAGAACACTAAGAGAGAACATACTTCTATTCATAATTGTTGGGTACTACATATGATGAGCCAAGGTCTGTCTGGTAAGATCACAGTGTGCATTGGAAATGGATGAAACTAGAAGTTATTATTTTAAACAACTCTTATTTGCAATTTGATCACTCAGACTCGTTAAAGTAACAAGAGGAATACAATATTTACATTTATACAAACAAAACAAAATAATATTGTGTATGAACAAGTAAAAAAAGAAAACATTATCATTCAATCAATTAACAAAATGTTTATGACTGATTGATTAAAGTACAGTGACAAATATTTCATGCTTTTTAGGACAAAAATTAAAAACAATCTTATGTATAAGCTCTGCATAGATGATCGTTTTGATGAAAGACAAGAAAGAGTCCTTGAAAACGAAAGCACGTAAGATAGGAACAGAACATAAATTGAAACTATCACTCATTTTTTATTTGTAGTTAGAATCATGATTGCTATCTTTTTTTCATTCTTTGAACAGTTCACAGTTTTTAAATCAATGACACGTAAACACAAATAATAACTGGTTGACTTGTTCTCGATCCGGAATGCGGTTCGATAAAATTGCTCCCCTTATTTATTTCGCTCCCCTGTCAAATCATGTAATTTCGCTACTTCCAATGATAGACGCTACAACGATGGGTGTCGTCAAGAATGGTACGATTAAAGGAATCAGCTAAGAATAAGACGATCACCATTGGTATAGGTGAGTTGTTTAATAGTTGTTGCTTTGGGATAAATGCATGTTTTGGATTTATTTATAATCAGGAATAGCTGGAAAGGAAAGAAACGTGTTGCTTCGTGAACCCGGAAAGGCCGGGACGAATTTAAAAAAAGATCTAGAGACGATCGTTCTGAGTGTGCCACCTACACATTAAAACGTGTACACAAGCACAGTATTCCCTATCTATGTAATGTGTTTTCATAATTATGTGATATAGGGCATAAAAAGGTAGCAGCTTTTTGTATCTTGTTGTTAAGCATATCCAGGGGAGATAATGTTATTTTTCACGGTGTGTTCGATAGGTTTGTTACATTGTAACATTATATAATACACACGCATAAAGTGGATTAAAATAGCCTCCCACACTAAATTAACTGAATTTTCAATTATTCTGTTTACCGTAGTGCTATTATATAAGACTTCGGAGGTTCATATCACTTATATTCAACCTTTTTATATCGGATTTTTTTTACTATTGATGTTGAACGGTTCATAGTAAAAAAACACACCGTTGAATGTAAATGATATGAATCTCAGAAGTCTTATATATTGTCCTTTACTATAATTATATATTGTCCTTTACTATAAGACCGGAGGTTCATATCATTTACATTCAACATTTTTTATCGAATTTTTGTTTACTATCAATGTTGAACGGTTCAACGGTTCGACATTGGAAGTTGAAAAAAATCCGATAAAAAATAACGGTTCAACAATGATAGTAAAAAAAATCCGATAAACATGTTGAATGTTAATGAAATGAAACTCTGAAGCCTTACATTATAGGACTAGCGTTAATTAGTTCTTTATCCTAACTTATTGTTTTTTGTGGTGTATATAACAAACAAAAAAAAGGGGGGGGGGGCTTTTATAAACACCAAAATACCTTAACAATCCTACAATATCTGTTTACAGAATGAGAGAGATATTTCGTATTCTAAAACTAATTTTTCTCACATGTTTGTTTGATATGTTGAAAATACAGACAAATGTTTAGTACGTATATCCATCCCCTCTTTTTCAATTCATTAGTTCAAGATACAGCTCTGAAGAATATGCAATAGCCTACATTTCTCTAACATGTGAAGACCAATGAAAACATTTGATATGATTTGAAAACATGGCCAATTAAGTAGGAACTTTGGGTTTCGTAGACATAAATTATAATTCAACATTTTCGATTTATATTTTTCTTTATTTCATATTCAAGTATATTTAATAACATGTTTATATTTTGTGATGCATCTGATGTATAAATCCAGTGGCAGATCCGGGAAAGAGCTCTTAGTTCCGATCCGTTTGTACGGGGAACATGAGGTTGCAAGCCCCTCTTTAATTGCCTGTTCGATTTTTATGTTTGCAGTGTCGAAAAGGGAGATAGACAGCAGTTTTATCAAGAAGTTATGTGAAAAGTCTGCTATACATCTGACAGTCAGGAATTACTCTGAAGTACACATGTCGACCAGAGGCATAGACCAGAGAGGAGAGGTTTTAAAGTACCAGATGCTTATCTGAGATTCAAATTTGAACTAAAGAAAGCAACATATAAATATATGTAGGAGAAATAATCTATATGAATAAAGTTATGCCACAAAAGGAACTTGTTTTTTTTTATATACAGAATTTGTCAAACGTATCCATAACAGAAGAGATGTGAATGCATCCTTCATAGCCTTGTAATACTGATGGTAATAATTTATATAATTTCTGAGATGATATAGCAGTGCCATTGGTTTCTCCTTTTTCTTCTTCAAAGAACTTGCTCATCTGAACCCTTCTTTTTTTTTTTTTTTTAAATTGGAGCCCTGTTCAAGAACAGTTAAAAGGGCATATGCTTAATTATCTTTTAGAATCACCTTTTTTTTTTTTTTTAAATAAAACAGGTTGTACATTCTACATAAAATATGCTAGTCAACCGTAAATGTTTTAAAACACCCCAAAAAGGTCTTTAAATTAGTATATTCATTTTTCAACTTACAAAATATGTCAAAGGTTTAAGCATCCCAAACATTACCATGTGACTTGAATTTTTGATTTGTCAATATCAAGCAAACTCGATATTTCCCATAACATCCTAATAATTCCGTTTTTATTATTAAAACAACAAAGGTCTAACTCTTGTACAAAACTGTAACAGATTATCAAAAACTGTCTTAGCAACGGCTTGGTTGATTGTAAGTGTTTGGTGCAAAGACTGAAGACTTGAGACAATAACATGGAGGTAAGTATGTAGAAGAATAACGTTTTCAAGAATATAGGCGGATTTGGGAGGGGGTGGCTTTCGTCGGAAACATCTGTTTGATTAAACATAGGGAATCACTGAAACATGACTGGAGCGAGCCCCCCTAAGCTCAGTCAGCCCCCCCCCCCCCCCCCCCCTAATGTAAAATTCTGGATCCGCCACTGAATATTGGTTTGAACAGTGCGATGGAAGTCTTCAAATGTATATTAAAAAAATGAAAGTCTTTGTGCTGGTTATTTACTTACGAAAATTTAACATCAAATTGTGAAAAAGAATGAGGGTATTACTAAGATTCATTCAAAAAAAAAATCGTCTGATCCAAAATTCGTTCGAAAAAATATTAATGTCAGGCAAAATTTAAAACCATAAAAATTATTATGAATTCTGATCTTCTAAAACCTTATAGTCATATAGTGTTAAGTTTTGAAAGACAAAAATATTTGATTGGTGGAGGCGGACAATAAATGGTCGCGCTCAGACAAGAAAACCATATCCCCTTTAAAGTTAAATGATTAACATACTTCCTTGTTGATGGATTGTTTCCTGGCTTGCTTTGGTAGAGTATTCAATTTGTTGCATGTTTCACATTCGAGTAATATATATACGCATGTGTAGAACATGAAATATGTAGACACCGGTGTACTACTATAGTACTTGACTTGTAATAGTGAGCATGTATGAGAAAAATAGAGTGAGCCAATTGTAAGATGCTATAAGATAGACTAACAAGAATGTGTCCATAGTACACGGATGCCCCACTCGCACTATCATTTTATATGTTCAGTGGACCGTGAAATTGGGGTCAATACTTTAATTTGGCGTTAAAATTAGAAAGATCATATCATAGGGAACATGTGTACTAAGTTTCAAGCTTCAACTTCATCAAAAACTACCTTGACCAAAAACTTTAACCTGAAGCGGGACGAACGGACGCACAGACGAACGAACGAACGAACGGACGTACAGACCAGAAAAAAATAATGCCTCTCTACAATTGTAGGGCAATAAAAATGTATCGAAAATATGGCACAAAAGAAATCATGAAATAACTCAGTGCAATCCCAATCTAAGATGCAAATACATCAAAAGAAAAACAAAATCACACCATATCTCCACATGACACAAAACAAAAACCAACTGCAATCAACAAATACGACGCAAAAAGTCACAAGAAATTAAAAAAAATCCATTAGCGGGTAACTACCGACTTATTATACTGTATGATCGAACACAAACATAGCAAAAATATGACACCAAAGAAATAAGACGCAAACAAAATTACAAGAAATTGCAAGATCAATAATGATGTATAAAAACTAATTCCGAACGTCAATTGGTTAACATAAACAAAAGGAATACAACGATATAAATATATGCAACTTCACAATGATCAACCAATCCGGGTAACTGTATAACCAAGATGTAACAAAATGTGTAACAAAACTTTTTAAAATAATACAGAAATTATGACTGTCGGTGTAAATGTAATTGTTTAAGAAAAAAACATGTCAAACATGCAAATATTATTTTAAAAAAATAGTTTTAATCACTTAAAAGTCATGTGATGTTACATATATAGGACGGGTGTGTTCGATGCGTAAATTGATTAACAAAACCCAGTCATATAACATCCAACTTTGAAATTGCGTCCAAATGTCAATTTTATGTGTGCCACTTTGGGAATGGTCTTAAACGATTCACAATTCAATTCTAATTTTTTTTAATTTTCCCCAGATTTTTTCTATGTCGGGCAAAAAAAAGTAGCAGTTTTTAAGGAGACCCCCTAAATGACGTAACAGCTTGACTTGTGGTCGTTTTGAAAACGATTGGTTGCAAGTTGCATTGTTAACAATTGTACAACATGAAAATTAAACAACGTGAATGCAAATATTTATAATGACTTTACGGAAAGTAACTTTTGTGACATCTTGACAACCGTATACAAAGTTTATTTTACTTTTCTACCGTCTAAACACATGAGGTCGAATTCTTTTGTTCTATTTAAACCGCATATCCGACTGTTCTAAGCTACGCATTGTTACTTAATTTTTAATACGTTTAGAATGTTTGCCAAGAAGCATTGGTAGATAATTACTGGTTGAAATATGAAATTTAATTCTGTCTATTTCAAGTCAGTTCAAATATCCACGTACATTATTTATTTGTCATTCTTCTTGATCACATATTTGTCTAAATGTAAGCCTTGGCACTGACAGTCTCGGTTATTTGCAAATTGATTTTTTTTTAATGTGAATTGTTCTTTAAATGTGCTCAAATGATGAGAGTGCATATAAAAGTACATGCACAATGTATAACAAATCAATGGTTTCTAAATGCAGTTATAAAAAATAGAACAGGTATTTTACTAAATCATAAATATACATTTATTTCATAAAATACAGTGAAATACTAATTATCGACTCCTAGGAGTCGATATTAAGAATTGAACGATGGACAGTTAGTGCGTGAATTTTTCTTGCTACCTGATTGGAAGATATTACGAGACGTGAATAATCAAAGTTTATTGATTGGTTAGGACAATTCAAACCTAGTAAATGTCCTTCAATCCCGTAGAGTATCGGATTTGTCCTCTCTATTTTAGCAATTAGATTTTGCCTGGTCATTAATCATGCATATTCATGATATTGGTACACAGGTAACTTTTATCTATAAATAGTCGAATCTTCTGGAGTTTCGTTATCAACAACGTTAAATGATATACATACTACTTCATAACGTGTGACCTCACGTGTGTGATAAAATTTGTTGATTGATGCACGTGGCTATTCTAGTAAATGAATTAATCTACAAAGCGACAGCACTTTCCATTTTCATCAGCTAAGAGTCGACTAGCACTTTTTGAAAGGCTAATGCTTGTACATTCCAGGAATTGAAAACGGAAAAAAATGTTTCTGTTTGAAGCCCCCCATTTTCTTGAAGAAAGTCGAATGTCTGCAAAATTCACACAGGCAACAACCAAACAAAAGTTAAACAATTACCAAGAGACATATACATAAATACAGAAATGAGACTTAGAATTCAGAACCAGTTTATAGTTTGTTTTTTTTTAAATTAGGACACACGAGTAGGAATTTCTCAGTATTGTCCAGTGTTTGTGTATTTAACATTGTCACATTCTGTATTTATCAAGCCATGAGCATGTAATCCATTGTTTGCGTTGGTTGTTGTCTGTTGTTATGATTCTCGTTTTTTTTTTGTCATAGATCTAGCCGTTTGTTTTTTTATTTCTATTGTGTCACATTATGTCATGTCGGTAACATTGATAACTGAATAAAATGTATGGATTTTGCTCACGGTAAAAGGCCGTATAGTGACATACAGTTGTCTAAATGGATTTATTTCACTATGTTCTGCAAAGAACAAATGAAAAAAAAATATTCTAAATTCTTATAAAGTACCTCCGTTGTCATTTTTATCGTCAGAAGTTGACTCTATTTGCAGTATTTCTTTTGTGTCATAAACTCCCTGTTAAAAATAAAAACGATTGAAACCTGATCTATACAAGTTAAACATTGAGCAATGTTCAGCTTTCTATTTGTAGCAGATTAATTGTAAGAAAAAATGCATTCTTAAATATACTTATAATGCTAAATGAAACAAGAGGCTCTCAAGAGCCTGAATCGCTCACCTTAATTTTTTTGGTTAAATCTCTCATCAATGATTATTTTGGCTTTTCAATTTATTTAAATGTTCTTCGAATCGTCCTATTTTCTTCAAAAGCAAAAAAAAAACATTTTCTCCTATGTTCTATTTTAGCCATAGGAGCTATGTTTCTTGACATACAAGGAAATGAAATATAAAATTTATACTAGATACTCTGAAACTCATTTAGCCTAAGTTTGGCTGAAATTGATACAGCAGTTCAAAGGAGAAGATTTTTTAAAGTAAGTCAACATGATGAACAAATTTTGAAAAAAGTCTTTAAAGGGCAATAACTCCTTAAGGGGTCAATTGACAATTTTGGTCAAATTGACTAATTTGTAGATCTTACTTTGCTTAACAGTTTTGCTATTAACAGTTTATCTGTATCTATTATAATATTCAAGATAATAACCAAAAACTGCAAAATTTCCAAAAACTGCAAAATTTCTTTAAAATCATCAATTCAGGGGCATTATACCTGAAAAACCAGTTACCCAATTCGGCTGAAAATTTCAGGACAGGTAGACCTTGACCTAATAAATACTTTAACTTCGTCTTATTTGCTCTAAATGCTGGAGTTTTTGAGATATATGCCAAAAATTGCATTTTACCCGGTGTTATATTTTTAGCCATGACGGCCATGTTTTTTGACGAAATAAAAAATAAAGCAAAAACTTTATTTTATACACCCTATTGATCATTCAGTTGAAGTTTAGTTGAATTTGGTTGAGTCGTTTTAGAGGAGAAGATTTTTTAAAGTTAGCAAATATGATGAACAAATTGTGAAAAATTGTCATTAAAGGACAATAACCCCTTAAGAGGTCAATTGACAATTTTGGTCATATTAACTTATTTGTAGATCTTACTTTGCTGATCATTTTTGCTGTTTACAGTTTATCTTTATCTATAATAATATTCAAGATAATGACCAAAAACCGCAAAATTTCCTTAAAATTACCAATTAAGTGGCAGCAACCCAACAATGGGTTGTTTGATTCATCTGAAAATTTCAGGGCTGATAGATCTTGACCTAATGAACATTTTTACCCCCATGTCAGATTTGGTCTAAATGCTTTCGTTTTTGAGATGTAAGCCAAAAACTGCATTTGACCCCTATGTTCTATTTTAAGTAACGGCAGCCATGTTTTTGACGGATCAAAAATCGAAGCACACACTTTGTGCAGGATAATCTAAGGAACAATCATGCTAAGTTTCATCCAAATCCATTCAGTAGTTTCAGAGGAGAAGATTTTTTAAAGTTAGCAAATATGATGAACAAATTGTGAAAAATTGTCATTAAAGGACAATAACCCCTTAAGGGGTCAATTGACAATTTTGGTCATATTAACTTATTTGTAGATCTTACTTTGCTGATCATTTTTGCTGTTTACAGTTTATCTTTATCTATAATAATATTCAAGTAGTTTCAGAGGAGAAGATGTTTGAAAAATTGTTAACGACGACAGACGACGACGACGACGGACGCCAAGTGATGAGAAAAGCTCACATGGCCTTTTAGGCCAGGTGAGCTAAAAAGACCTTTCTATCCGATATAATCATTCTGGGTAGCTTTCGGTGTCATATGGTTTAAGGTCTAAGGGAGTAAGGCTGCATTTACCAAAGGGTAAAATTTACATTACGTCATGATTGATTTTATTTTTTAAATTTCGTGCTATTTTTTAAAAACATGCAAACAAAAAACCTTAACTAGAAATGTTACAGAGAAGAATCGTTATAAAGACAAAATGAAACTCTCCGTCATAATTTAAGAATAAATGCCAGCACTGCATCGAGCGCGATACGATATTTCTCTTTTCAGGCATACAGTGATTTTTTTTCAAATTTCGAATGGGAGGCTTTTGGCTACACCCACTTCATTCTCCTTGTTTTTATATAGCGTCCAATTGAATATATGGAAAGTAAAAACAATTCAACAAAACAATCAAATATGTCTTTATTTTCTTAGTGTCGTTGATATGTTATTCTTTTTATTGACTTGACTTTTTAAAAATGAGGTTCAAATTTTGTTTTCATGCAACGTCTTTTACAACATCGTGACGAAACCCATCATCGATTTTATATAACAAGTTTTTACATACGGAATTATTGGCTTTAATTTTACTAAGAAATCATAATATGTCAGTACAAGAAACATAACTTAGAACTTCTATAAATAAAAGTTTCATACAATACCTTGAACATTTTGTTGTACATGGCTGTTCTTATATTATTAATGGCTTGTACCCATTCATTTCTTTTCTCAAAAGAATTAGCTGCATTCAGAAACATATTTTAGATTATTTAAGTAAGTTATATCATGAAAATTAAAATATTAGAAATTCAATGAAAATGCAGCAAATGTTTATGAACTTATTATACCAGTACTAGTTGATCGCAGATGTATTATACATTATATAGAAGGTAACATAAATTAAAATGGAATAACAGAAGAAAGACATGCAAATAATATGAAGCTATGGATATAATTTATTATGATTTAACGCCTTTATTATATATAAGTCAACTTGATTTTCATTATTTTAAAGCCAGTGTATTTATAATTAGTGTGTTTTCTTGTATTCAATTAATATAATGCATATGTTAACGATACCGGTGTAAACAATGAGATATCCCCTTTTTAATCTCTCTGCTTTCAGTTGGAAAGCAAGTCCTTGGAAACGTCCGTTGTCGTCAAGCTTTATCAGCAACAATAGCAGGGGTTATTAATTAGGTGGCGCTAAAGTCGTCCGTAGCGTCAAAAAGTCCGCCAAATCAATCTGCTAAAAGATTGACGTTTAAAGTATTTTTTGCAACTTGTCAGCATGCTTTTATTATAATTAAATTTTTAAATTTGTAGGTTTTGTGGCCAATATAATTTCTTTACAACATACATACATTACAAAAAATAGCTAGTTATATTGTAGTCCTATAAAATAAGACTCTGCAGGTTCATATCATTTACATTCAACGTTTTGTATCTGATATTTTTGTTTACTATCAATGTTGAACCGCAGAGTCTTATAAAATTTGTATTTTTTTCTCGTAGCAATAATAATCCACTGCCAAAACAAATGAAATTATTAGGAACAACCTAAATATGAATGAAAGTAACTTCTTACCGCATTAATAGTTTCTAATCCATCACTTTTATCCTCAGTTGACAAACAATTTTTTTCACGCCATTTTATTTCAAATATAAATTATGTGCCGATTCTTTATTTTAAGGATTTCGTGAACAAAACGAATTTGACGATAATATTTATAATCAGCATACTAGTACAACGTACAAAAACACGACCAATTACTGTTATAAAAGTGTCATGCAATTATTGAGATAACCATAAAGAGTGGTGAGAGAATACGAATGGGGTTAACAGAATAGAGAACAATCGGCAAAAAACATAAAGAATAGAAAAATATGGGTTCTATTTTTTTTTAACTTGATGATATGCCCCCCCCCCCCCAAAAAAAAAAAACAACAACAAAAAACGGTATAAGTATATTGTTTACAGTTGAAAATTAGAATGTCCAAAATACAGTTATAATATATCAACAGATTAGTAAAAAAAATTATGTTTTAACATAAATTAATTTATAGGTATAACTTATTCATTATGCGAGTCAGTTCGTACCCAATGATTCGTGTGGGCTAGTCAAGCAATCTTCGGTGAAATCTAGTTTGTCGTTACAATTCCATAACAGAACTGTCAAATTTTTTTTTTTTTCAAATGCGAGATCGTGAGTTCACATAACGGGGGGGGGGGGAGGAGGGGGGGGGGCAAACCAATTATCCTTCACAAAAAGTTCTCTACTCCCAAGTTGTTAATTGAGCACGAACAGAAATCATGGGCGAGTTGTGAGAGCGGGCGAGGTTGGCGAGGTTATGAATGTCTTTGGAAATATGAGTTCATGTAACGGGGGCGTGCGTGCCAAATTCACCAAATAAATGTGCTATAGTCAATAGAACGGGCGATGCGATGAATTTTCTTCGAATTACGAGTTCGAATGTTCATGAAATCTGCTAGCTGCTAACGGTGTGAAGTTGCAATGTTCCATAAGAGTGCAATGTGAGAGCGAGCGTGGCAATACATGATTTTCCAAGTACAGGTACATGAAACAGAGATGGGCTATTCTCATTCACCAAATGTTCTTTAGTAAGTTGGTATGCATCATTAGATATTAATTTCAAGTTGTGAGAGCGTGCGATACATGTCCTTCAAAATATGAGTTCATACAACGAAGTGAGCAAGCCAGTTATCTTGTCCAAGCTGTTAAGAATGATCATGAATCAATTGCAAGTTGTGAGAGCGGGCGAGGCGATGCTCCTTCAAAATACGAGTTTATACAACAGTGAGCGAGTAAATTCTCATTCACCAAAAGTTCTCTTGTCTAAGCTGTTAAGCATCAGCAGAAATAAATTTCTAGTTGTGAGAGCGGATGAGTAGATAAATATCTTTCAAAATACGAGTTCATACAAAGGGGGTGAGCGACTTTCTCATTCACCAAACGTTTTCTTGTACGTATCAATAGAAATAATAATAGCTAGCGAGGCAATATTTGTATTAATGCAAACATCGAGTTGTTACAAAGAATAATAGCAAGAGAAGAAAGATCAAGAAATAAGCAATTTTAATCTCTCGGTGTTTGTAGAAACTCTTCAAAACTAAATTAGTTCCTTTCTTGACAAGTACAGTCTTATAAACACTCTGCACAGCATTTACAGGAAGGACACAGACATTGCTGCAAATCGCATTCTTCGTCTTTTTTTGTATCTGATGTATCTTCTATGAAGTTGTCTACGGTCAATTCATTTACAATTTAACGTCTGATACAAGTGCTGAAGCTTTTTATGATATTGCTTATACATTTGCCTGTGGTTTTTAGCGACAAAGTAAAGTTATCATAATAAAATAAAACTGAATCCATCACTGGCGCATCTGCCAGCTTCTTACCAAAAGGGCAACACTTATTTTGGACATTTAATATTTAACTTTTCATGCATATGTTGATCTCGCAATTTTACCATTGTTTTGTTGTGTGATGTCTCATTGAAGGGCTTAACATATTATTATTGTTTGAATATGACAGGAAGAAATAAGTTTTTTGGAAATAGTACATAAGGTCGTTTAAAATAAGGGAAAAGTGGCCTCCAGATTTACAGCACAAGAAACATGAAAGATATTGTAATGTATAAATGCAAATTTATATTGGTTTGCGTTATTCGTGTAATATTCATTTGAATCACTTTTTAATTAAAAAATACTTATAGAATCACATTTTACCGTTTATTGATTTACATTTTTCCCGCAGACTCTGAATATAACTGGTGAGCTATGCATTAACTGTATAACTGTATAACTACGTCTGAGTCAGTGACAACCCTACAACAGATGTATCCATCGGATCGCCATCAATGATGATGATACTTGGCTGTGTACATAATTTATATACAACTCGTCTAAACATCAATCCAACAATGTTAGATCTGTAAATTTGCTTTCGCAAATTTTTGGTGCAGGCGATTTGGTGTCACGATATCACAGTAGCATGGGTTCGAATCCCGGCGAGGGAAGAACCAAAAATTTGCGAAAGCAAATTTATAGATCTAACATTGTTGGATTGATGTTTAGACGAGTTGTATATTAACTGTATAACTGTATAACTATATATATATATATATATATATATATACAACTCTTCTAAACATCAACCCAACAATGTTAGATCTGTAAATTTGCTTTCGCAAATTTTTGGTTCTTCCCTCGCCGGGATTCGAACCCATGCTACTGTGATATCGTGACACCAAATCGCCTGCACTGCAGCCGTCCCGCTAGACCACACGACCACCTGGGCTCTCAATAAAGAGCATTCGGTGGCCATATGTTACCTTTCCACGTCAGTTTTAATCTAGCGGCGTACTACAGTACATGATATATAAGGCATGAAGATGTTATTGTTACAGATCAGCTAAATTATCTATAGTAAAGGATATATATATATATATATATATATAACAAGTCAAAAAGGGTACAACATCACCATAAAATAACTATAAAATATACAAATATTAGATATTTCGGATAACAGATATCCTTCTTCAATAATAGCACGATGTCAAATGAATCATGTCAATTCAAATTGAGACTCTATCAAAATCTTGATTTATACAATTTAAGCGAACGCTGGAACAATTTTAAAATTTCCAAACACACCGCAAAGACTACAGAAATATGCCAAAAATAAAAATAGTTATTTACGATGTGAAATGGCACAACTTTAGATTTCCAAAGGATGTGACAGTTGAGATGTAATAACTGCATTGAGGGCAGTCCTCAAACAAAAAAATCAAAATAATCAAAAATGTCCTTACCGATCCAGGATGGTATAAATTAGACAACGGTAGGGCAATTACAACGGAAACTACATATTAAAGCCTTCCAAACGAATAGCAGTCTAATAGTGATTGAAAAAATAAGTTTTGTATATTGAGCTTAAATAATTGAACGTGGCAACGTAGTTATACATCATCCCGAATCAATGAAAACCTGTAATTTAAACGGTAATTTTAAAAATAATTTCGAACTGTAAAGCCAGTACTAAATCCGGCGTTGTTTAAAACAGGTGGTCACAGGAAAATGAGGGACTCGTTCTATGTTTTTTCATTTATGCCCTCTGGGGAGACTGTCCGTAACTTTCTTATCCAAAATCTTTCCCGAGCGACTCTGTCGACCTTCGACCAACACTCGTTGTGGTCTATGATCGTAATGGTAAGGTTTTTGAGATCAGCTTGTGTGTGTCCAGGTGATCTCAAATGACGACTTACGGGTAGGTCGGGCTTGCAAGTGTAGTCACTTCGATGACCATTCATGCGTTTGTTAAATGGCTGCTCTGTCTCGCCAACATACTGCATGCCACATCGACACTGAAGGAGGTATACAACATTCTGGGTTTTGCAAGTTACATTGCAATATATAGTGTACACAGACCCAGTCGAGTGGCAAGTGAATGTTTGAGTATTCAGTATTTGTTGACAAGTCAGGCAACGTCTGTTACCACATGACTTGCACCATCCTGCAGTTGAACAGCTTTTATTTGAGGAAACGTCAGCTCTAACAAATAAGTCTTTCAGACTTGCTGGTCTCCGAAAAGCTAAGACAGGAGGATTGAGAAAGATCTTGGATAATTTAGGGTGTTTGGCAATAGTTTGCCAATTGGCACGGATCAAACGTGAAAGGTTATTAAAGGCTGGATTGTATGTAAGAACAAACGGGACTATTTTGCTGGGCCTCTTCCGTTTGTACTGTAAGAGGTCATTGCGGCTGTTATTGTTAGCGCGCGCAAACCCCTTATCTATGTCCAATTTCTTATAACCTCGTTTTGTCAAAAATCCGCGAAGTTCCTGTAACCGTTTCGTGACCTATTGTATTAATATGTGAATCTTTTTTACAAAGCTTGGGTAGAAGTTTATACAAACAAAGCAAGCAAGCCGACCAAAGCTTTACTCCACAAGCATTATGAAATTAGCCCTTTTCAAAATTGTAAGGAGATGTGGTATGGAAGCCAATGAGACAAAATAATGTTACATAAACAAGAGTTTAAATGAAGTTGATGTAAGCAGTTATACCACATGGCCTTCCGCGAGAGAAAAAAAAACGCCGTTATATATGGCCATCATGGAAAAAAATCTGTAAAGCAAGTTAATTTGAGAAAGCCAACTAGCTTATTCATGTATGTATAAACCATTTCCAGCTTGACCATTATTTTCATGACACAGTTATTATTTTTTTTTCAATAACTCTTTGTGGAAATTATCACCGTGTAATTCCTGTTATTATTGGGACATAATATTCATTTATACAATCATCCTTTACCTTTTTATGAATACTAAATGGTTGCCTATTAAGGGTTTACCGTTAAGAAACATTTGATGGTAAGCTTCCTTTTCTATTAATGAGGATTATTTTATTTATTATCATCTTAAAGTCAAAACAAAATTCGTTTTCCAAGGAATATTCTGAAATATGTACAACTGATTAACATTCGGAAAGACCTGCGGAACTTCTCGTACTTGACCCGCTTGACAATTTGAAATAAGGGGGGACAGTTTGAAAAGTGGTTCAAAAAAGGATATAAATCCATCATATGATATGGTAAGACATTTTATTTATGATTTGAGATGTTCATGTGTAAGGATAATGACATAAGTAAACTGAAAACTGTCGTAAACATTGTCAAATTGTCGTTCAAAGTTCCCACAAAAATTCGTTGGGAATCCACTACGAGAAAATGGATGGTTCTAATAAGACTCTGCGGTTCAACATTGATAGTAAAAAAAAAATATCCGATAAAAAACGTTGAATGTAAATGATATGAACCTGCAGAATCTTATATTATAGGACTAGTTATATTGCTATTCCTTTATCCTGTCCGTTCTAGAAAAAATAGCCATCATTTTTGTTCGCCAAAAAAAAATTCGATTTTTCCTAATTTGACGTTTGCGTATCCAAATACAGAAAAGAACGGTTATAATCTTAAATGAAACCGGGAAACCTATTGCAAATTTCTACACTTTTTTGAAGCCATCATTTTTTACTTTTATACATCAATTTTAGTGACCACCAGCCATGTCAATTTGTATCTGGTTTTAGTTGCGTTTCTCCTTCAAAACAGTGAAATTTAACTTCTTTTCATTATAATATCTGTTTCAAAGTGCTCTAAAATACTGATTTTATGAAAGACATGAATGAAATTTTGATTAAAAAGTTGTGGATTTTCACAATTGCATACGATACCTGTATTTTAAAGTAACTAAAACCCCCTTTTGAGGACTTTTGATCCCCTACACAAATTGACGGTGACATTGTTTTCTTTTTTCAACATACGTCATGTAACGTTTATAACAAAATATGTGTCAGGGTCATGTACATAGTAAAAATTTACACATTGGAAAGTTGAAACACAAACAAAGATCTTCTTTATTGCATTTGTAACTAAATGTCTTGGAAAATTCTGACAGATGTGACAAATTATTGATAGCCTACTGTGTGGATGGACGAAGCACAAAAAAAATAGCAATATAAAATGCATTACAAAGAAAATTCTGTAGGAAAAAACATATGAAAAAAGGTAATGAAGGTCAGTTAATTATATTTATCTTTTATAAAATAAAATCTTGCTTCTACTTCTACTTCTACTATATAATGACCGCCTTCAACACGTTGAAGTTTACGTCACTTGTACTGCGCATTGCTTTGTGAAGACATATATACAGTGAAATATAACAAATTTGTGATAATAAACAAAAACAAAATTTTTTTACATAGTGGTAGGGCATATTTTTAATTTATTATTTTTAAAAATTAAGATAAAACTATTTACACATGACGAATTTACGGGCTGTAGGTGTAGTTTGAAACGGCTACTTTGAACGACTTTATAGAGTCGCTCATCACAATACTCAGGGGAAGGCTGTTCCAGATTTTAATTGTGCGTGGGAAAAATGTTTGTTGTCTTATTTGTGTTCTGCAGGATGGAATTTGGTATGAGAGTGTGTGCATGTTCCTGGACTGTCTGAGCGGTTGAATTAATCTGTTTGTTTTTGTGATAGCAATGAGGCCTAAAAAAAATAATCTGCGTTTCCGGTAACATCATTTTGAAAAATAGGGTCGGTAGGTCGGATTTTTTTTTTTTTTTTTTTTTTGACATTGTTAACGAACATGACCAGGCGTGCATCTGTTCTTCTGTGTGCCAGGTCTCTCCATTTTAAATGATCTAGCATGTCACTAACGCTTGAGGTGTTTCTGTGTCGGTTAGTGACATTATCTAGCAGCCCTTATTTGTACTTTTTCTATTTTGTTAATATCCTCAGTAAAGTAAGGGTCCAAAACTGAACAGGCATATTCTAGTGATGGTCTGACTAACGATTTATATGCCTGTTCCTTTACTGAGGTGGAACTGATGTTAAGATTCCTTCGAAGAAAACCTAGTATGCTGTTGGCTTTATTGCAGATGTTGTTTATGTGACTGTGCCATTTTAAGTCTGATTGAATTGTCACACCTACAATGTAGGTATTTTGCCTTATCGACATGTTCAAGAATGTGGCCATGTAAAGTGTAATTATATATACGAATGGATTTTTATTTCGGCTGATGGACATGACATTACACTTGTCAGGATGGAGAGCCATTTTCCATGTATTTTCCCAAGTGCCTAGTGTGTTGAGGTCTTTTTGAAGGGTTTCGCAATCACTGTTTGATTTTATTACCAGATATGCAATGGTGTCGTCTGCAAATAGGCGTATGGTGGAATTTAGCCCATCTGGTATGTCGTTAATGTAAAATAAAAACAGACTTGGGCACCAGAACAGATCCTTGAGGCACTCCGGACTTTACAGGGACATAGCCTGAAGTCTCACCCTCTAGGATAACTGCTTGGGTACGACATGATAAGAAGCCCTGTATCCATGCATTTGTTTCCCTCTGTATCCCATAGTAATTTAATTTGTTTATTAACAAGTTATGACTGACTTTATCAAAAGCTTTGGAGAAATCCATTATAAGTACATCTGTTTGTTTTGAGTTTTCCATATTTTTAGTGACATCATCTACAAATTCCAAAAGTTGAGTTTCACAAGATCTGTTTTTTTTCGAAAGCCGTGTTGTAGGGGATACAGGATGTTATGTTTGTCTGCGTGTGTCATGATTGCGCAACATATTCCATAAGTTTACAACATATGCATGTCAATGAAATAGGTCTATAATTCTCTGGATTATATTAGGAACCTTTCTTGTAGATGGGTGAAACATGTGCAGTACGCCAGTCAATAGGGACTTAGCCAGTGTCTAATGATTTTTGGTATATCAGGCATAGTATTGGTGAAATTTCATGTGCTAACTCCCTAAGGAGACAATTGCTTATATTATTATCTCTTTACTAAATAAGCTACAGTAATATGAGCAAAAACTAGCTTATCAAGGCCAAACAAGAAGTTAATTCATAGAGATGTGTTCTTACAAAATTGAATGTATTCCAATGGCAAATTCTTGTCAAATTTAATCATCATTTATCATTATTAAAGTAAAATGCACAAGTTTTGTCCAGCCAATTTCATTTCATTTCTGAGATTAATATCCAATTATTCAGGTAAAATATACAATACTTTGTTTTAAAATATGTAAAGCAGCTGCTCAAAGCCCAATTTTTCTCTCAAAAAGTTTACTTTCAACATAAATAAAATACACTGAGAAATAAGGCAAGTGCTACTAGCTGTGCTATGTTTCCTATTAATTGAATTTTATTATAATAATTATGATTTTAAAATTCAAAATTATGTCACTTTCAATTAAAGTATTATTTCTGATAGAAATTTCTGTCAAAATCTTTGGTAAACTTATCCCTTTTCTGTAATATTAGGATATGTTCTGGGCAGTACTGTAACTAAGAAACAAAGGATCGAGCTAAATGCTTTTTTACTTTGAAGAAACTTATTGTCTGACTCTTGGTCCCACTTTAGAATATAAAATATCAATGATCAGTATTATTTATTATTTTCATTTTCAGAAAGATTATTTAAATTGTATAAAAGATGGTTTGTTGCATTAAACATTATAAGAAGTGATTTAAAAGAAATTCTACAAGAAGTGATCCCATATATAAACCTTTATAAAAATTGCAAAGTAAATTTCATCAGCCAAAGCTTATTTAAAGCAAAAAAGCTTTAAAAAAAATTATGAATATGTTTAAATTTCTTAGTTTTTACTCATATTTTGTCTTTTAATTTTTACATTTAATTCTTCTCTGAAAAGCAGGAAAGTACTTCTTCTTAATATTATAATAACAATGTTGTAAATCGAATTTCATTTATTTTCCCACGTTTTTTTGGGTAAGTAAACTCCATTTTATTCATTTTGCTGGGTTTTTATTTTTGACTTGTAATATCAAGGGGAGGTTACTTCTTTCACAAATCGGCACAAAACCACCGCTTGATGTCGAACATAACTTGATGTTTGCGTATCCAAAATTCAATTGGCTAGATATTCATATCGAGTGTTTGTCTTAATTAGATGCTTTATTTGAATTTAAATTCAGCTCATCATTTTTAGTTTCCTCGAAGATATTTATATTTTTCGATCAGGAGACTTGACAATTTTCAAACAAACTTCAAGTTTGAAGATAAAATAAAGAATGGAGGACTTTGATTTGATGTGTAAGTGTTGAAACTATGAATATTCAAGATTATTTGGATCAATAAGTTTTTATTACGACAGTGGTATTTAGTGAGTTACAATGAGGTTTGTCCCATCCGTAGTTTTACTGAATTTTCACGGTCACGTGACTCTATTGTTGCTGATAAACTTGGGGTCAAACCGTGACCTGCTTTTCCAACTGTTTACCCTGACTTTTTACCTATAGGTCTGTTTGTTTTGCTCACGCATTGTTGTCAATATAATGGAATTGTATGTGACTGTCAAACAAGTGAGAGGTTTAGCTTTTTACAAAACAACGTTTTATTAATCTACCATTTTCTACATAAGGAAATGTCTTTGCCCAGTCAGGAATATAGGAAAGCCTTTTAGGGCCATGATAACTTACTTTTTACAATTTGTCATAACAAATCAATATTAAATTTTGATATTGCCATTTTATCAAAATAAATCTGTTTTCAAATTTTTCTAGTTGTTCCGGTATTTCTTTTATTTATTATTATTAAATTACTTTTTAGTATTTTCCATGACAAATGTTTATATTTTCTTCGGGAAAACACTTTATCACTAGGTTGTTTGGTTTTACACTTTTTCTAACGTTTTGATAGCAAAAGAATAATGAAATAGCGTAATCATGCATGGGCCGTGTCAATGAAAGTATCCTAGGATATGTCCTAAGATAGGTCTTATGACATTATTTAGGATGGTCTTAGGACGTGTCTGAGACATGTCTTAGGATGTAAAAGAAAGCCATTTTAGGACAGTCCTAACTACGATGGTCCTAGGACCATCTTAACACATTTTTTAATTGAAAATATATGTAGAGATCTGTATGACAAAGATTAAATTGTATTTTAGAACCTATATGTAAAGAGAAAGAGGATGACTCTTATATAGAAAACAATTAACGCAAAATAAAAGTTAAAGTTTTTACGGAATACTAATAAATAAGTTATTAAATATGATAAAAGATATAAATTAATTGAATATTCGTGCTGCAATTTAAGTACATAAACTAGTTTTGTCCTTAGGTCCACTCGATTTCATTACATTATCGAATCAAAATTAGGTAAAAAAGGAGTAAACTTTTTCCCATATTTGAATTATTTAAAATATCAGTGTTGCTTATGCTGATAGTATTGTTTAGGCTTCAAAAAAGGCAGCACGAATTAATTTATAATAAATTAAATCTTTAACAAACATTAAACAATATTTTTTTTTATTAATTTTATCTAATGATAGTTTAATATTGTAATTACATTTTTAGTATTGAGTTTATGACATATTTGTGGTTTTTATTACGTTTTAGGACGATGTAACCTTTAGCACTATCCTAAGACACCTAATTGTATATCATAACTTTAGGACCAAATTTATCAGACTTTCGTTGACCCGACTTAGGACTAAGACGTGTCCTAAGACCATCCTAAGACATGTCTTAGACCTAGGACAGCTTCGTTGACACGGTCCCAGAATGTTAATTGCATAAACAGATAACATGGAATTTCATTCATACATACATGTAGAAAAAATTTAAGAATATTTCTGTTATTTTAGCTTTCCTATTTGACAGCTCTATCGCGTAATGACGTTTAACGTACCTCGTAGACGATAGACTTCATCATCTGCTGATGTAACATTGAAGGATACGAGGTCCTTTTTCAAACTTGTAACTGAAAGCTTAGAAACAATTGTATGTCTTCATGAATTATTATAGAAATCATACAAAAACGTACATGCAAATATAGCTTAGTTTTCGTTTATGATGTACCTTACCCTTCTTTAAGGAAGTTCGCTTGTCATATTTTGGGATTTTTGATAGATTTTAGGAATCTTCTGGTTTAATCCATTTGAATGCCTTAAAACCATTTGCCCATATAATTGAGCCCCGTTTTCCTTTTTATTAATCATTTACATGTTTAATGATAAGCCCATCTGTAAGTCTTATAAATTTGATTTTTTTTTTAGTTTTCGAGAACTTAAACTTGTCAATGATAAAGCTATGAAAAGTCAAGAGAGAATATTTTCCTGCCAACTTTCAATGGCTAATATCTCGAAAACAAGCACATACACCTATATTTGTTTTGCTCTTTTGATTCCTTTATTTATCCCCTATCATGAAAAACTAGTATTTTAAAAGTTAATTATTTTGAAACTGAGAAGCGAACTCCCTTAAATTCGAAAGCGAAAAAAAAAATCTGCTAGCAAAAGGAAAAATATACTTAACAGATTTAAAAGTGAGTTTTTGGTGAATGACTCTGTACATTGGCTAGTTTTGTAAATAGTAAATTGTGTTTTCCTAGTTTTTAATTAGAATACTTTCAATGATTATTATAGTTACATGTACTCATATCATGGAAGTAATAATATTACGTCCATCCTCATATGGTCTTATTAATGGATAACCATGGAAGTAATATTACTTACATGGGATAAGCAAAATTCGACTTTAAGCTGAAATACATACCAATAGCAACAGTTTTCCTCTTTGTTTCAGGTTTCCCCGCAGGGGTTTCTCCTGTTCACATAATAAAATCGTTTTAAAGTATATATATAATAGTATTTGAATTATTTTAACATGATAAACAAGTCTAAATTGAAAACAACTTTCAACTGGATAAAACCGTATTTTTTTTTAAACAAAACGCATTTGACTAACTGATCGAACAACGGATGTGCTTAAACCCTGCTGAATCCCATTGGCGATTGCCAAATAAACGGACCATCAGATATAACAAAATGGATCTTAATTATTTATCCAATATCAAACTGATTATTAACAATAAACTTGGAAAAGATCATGGTATACCACAAACAAAAGGTTCAAAAATTAGTTCAGCATATTCGTATTTAGATACTTAATAATGTCGCTTCAGTGATGTAAGGAGTCGAAACGGTATTTGGAAAGCCTTTTAATTTAGTAATACCTCAAATTATGAGAGATTCTTTAATTTTCAAGTCGGAATAGAATGAACGGATCATATAAACCTGCAGGCAAATATAATACAAGTCAAAAAAATATAAAAACAGTCTAATTTGAAAACAACGTGCAAACCTAAATAGTATGATTGCGTTGAATTATAATATCAAGTACTTCTTTCGCTTTGTGAATAAACCCATACTCTAAATCCACTAAAATTTGTTTGCACATGCGTATATTTACTACTGCAGAATAATGAATTTCATCAAATTGGCATGCATTTGATATATTTCATTAACTTAAGCAATTCCAAACTCTTATAAATGATGCACAAGTTGTTACTAATTCATTTATTATGACTGTAATGTGTTGCAATTGGAAATTGACATATTTGTCATAGATACGACCTCCGTTCATGCTGGCTGTTCAAACTCATCCCTCTGAAAAATTACAATGTCAGTCATTTGCTCGTTTACAAACAAAAAAGGGGGTTTCATGGAAGAGCCTACACAAACCTTCTACACTTATACATGTACACATCGGACATAGAAATTACCTTAATTGTCCTAATCAGAATCGAAATAATTGATGCAAGCTATACTTTATTGTAGTTTTAACATGGGTAGGCATTATATTCGTGTTATTTTAGCCCTCACTATCGCATATTATATTCGTTATTATTTTTGCCCTCACTATCGCTCGGGCAAAAATAATCACAAATATAATATGCCTACCCATGCTAAAACTTCAATAAAGTATAGCTTGCATCAATTATTTCTTAATTAAAACCCCAATATATTAAAATGACTGAAAAATAGCCAACGATGAATCTTACGGGGCGATGGATCATATAATTATGATACAATACACTAGAAAATGGATCATATAGTTATGATACATGTAGTACAGTACAAAATGGATCATATAACTATGATACAGTGACCTATAGTTGTTAATGTCTGTGTCATTTTGGTCTTTTGTGGATAGTTGTCTCATTGGCAATCATACCACATCTTCATTTTCATATAATTATGATACAGTACACTACAAAATACAAATGATTCATTTTACATGGTGATCATCCTGATGAAGGATATCTGTTATCCGAAATTTTTAACATTTGTTTATTTTTATTTTATTTTTTTATGATGTTGTATCCTTTTGGTCTGGTAATATATCTATACGGAAATTTACAGATCTAACATTGTTGGGCTGATGTTAAGATGAATTATATCATTACACAATTCTTAATTTTTATGTTTTTTTAGTTTTAACCTTAGCTGACATGAGGGAAAAGATGAGAATTTTAAATGTTTTATAACTTTCAATATAAAAATTCTCCGGTTTATCTATATAGTCTTGTTCCACCCATTGCAAGTTATTGTTATTCTGAGCGGACTTGTATAGTGTACTACTTTCCAATCAATAGACCACTTTCGAGTTCATCCGTCCCCGGAAAAAACTCGTCAATTATACGCGCCTTTATCACCATCATTTGTGCGTTTAGGGGCGTCGTCACTTCCCTTCAATGTTGAGCGAGTGGTTGGAAAACTATAATTCTATATTGTACGAATTATTCGGCAAATTGAATTCTCAAAATTGACAATCAACACTGCTGTCATTAGGGAATTGTCAGTAAGTACCTACAGAGCAACCATTTTTTCTAGTTTATCCTGCACAAAGACGATCACTAAGACGCTTGTTGAACGTAAATAGTGCAGGGATACAGGCGACCCCCTCTATCTGGTAAATCACGTCATAAAGGCGTGCATAATTGACGAGTTTTTGCCGGTGACGGATGAACTCGAAAGTGGTCTATTTAGTTAAAATTACATGTATGCTCTACTTGGTACACATTTAAAGACAACATTACATTTAACCAACTGTTATTATTAATAGTCATTAAGTAAAATTTTCTGAATTGTGTATGTTAATAATTTGAAACAGTGGCTGCCTCGTCATCGTTTACTTGAATATAAAAAAGAAGATGTGGTATGATTGCCAATAAGACATCTCTTTGCAAGAGAACAAATGACACATAAATTTACAACTATAGGTCACCGTACGGCCTTCAACAATGAACAAAGCCCATACCGCATAGTCAGCTATAAAAGGCTCCGAAATGACAATGTAAAACAATTCAAACGAGAAATCTAACGGCCTACTTTATGTACAAGAAATACTAGTAAACAAAAAAACAAAGGACATCCACTAAAGTACAGACTACTAGACTTGTGACAGTGTTAAACATATAAGAATAATCCAAACCCTCCCCTAGCTGGGGACAGTGGTGTAACAGTACAACATAAAATCGAACTATAAAAATCAGTTGAAAAAGGCTTAACTCATTAGATGGATACAAATACAAATACTACACAGAGTGGACGTGGGCGGGTTCTTGTACATCCCAACACCAAAAAGACACTAAATACTGATCTGAGAGTACTCACAGTTACTGACAGCAAGTTTAAAGCCACTCACAACTAATATTATGAATCAGTACACATCAAACATTCAATATATTTAGTGTAAAGACTTCATAAACAGTAAAAGAAAAACATAACCTTGTGCGATGCCAAGATATTGTAGATCCATGAATGTGTATATGTATATAACAATAATATTTAGTTTGCTTTTAATTTACTGATAACACAATCAATATTTCATTTTGTAATACCAATAAAAACAATGATCTAATTCTGTGTTGAATTGATAACCTTTTAGAAGGAGTTTATTTAAAGGATCAATTATTTTACCAGGATCGTTTCTTTATATATCTTTATTCTCAATAAACCATCATTTTGACAAGGTATAGAGAAATACACAATATTATGTACAATATTTACAATATATACAATATTCAATAAATACAATTAGTACAAGACTTGTTACAAAAATAATTAATAGGGGGACGTCAGTGACACTAGATAAAGCCAGGGGCCGTGTCAATGAAAGTATCCTAGGATATGTCCTAAGATATGTCTTAGGACATTATTTAGGATGGTCTTAGGACGTGTCTGAGACATGTCTTATGATGTAAATCAAAGCTGTCTTAGGACAGTCCTTACTACGATGGTCCTAGGACCATCCTAACACATTTATTCAATTGGAAAAAAGGTAGAGATGTCTATGACATAGATTTTATTGTATTTTAGTATCTACTAGAACACACCCGTGATATCGCGGGTCCGTGACTGAATTAAGGTATATAACTATGCGCAAGCCTTATTTTAGTATTAGTATTGTCATCTGATAAAGTCATGCCGATTATAAGATACACAGTTTTTCTCTGCTTTCAAATCTCTCTGTTTGAACCCGTCGAACTGGAACAATTATTGGTAATATTAATTATTGGGAAAACAAAAGGTCCTGGAATGGAGTATTTTTTAATCAACATCATTGTCCTATATTAGTTATAAATAAAGATGAATTCTTTGATTCGCTGTTTTACGTCATGTATGCCCACTAACAAATTGAAAACTGTTCCTCGTTTTTAGTCTTGTTATCTTAGAAAGTCTTACTGATTAAAATACTACAATAGGTAGCTATTTGACAATTTAGTAGTGTCAACCCTGTGATTATGACCCGTGTATATGGCATATCAACCCTGAATACACCGTTTGGTGGTGCGCCTGTCAGATGCGGAACGTACAGATTAGGTAATAGGTAACAGGTGAATATACTATTTGTATCGGTATCGGACTCGACCCGGAACTTCTTAATTATTGGCAATATTAATTACGTGGAAAACAAAAGGGCCTGGAGTGGTGTAATTTTCAATCTACACCTTTGTACTATATTAGTGATATATAAAGTTGAATTCTTTGATTCGTCGTTTTTACGTGATGACGGCTGAAAAATTGGACTTCGTAATTTTAGTATTATAGATATGTAAAGAGAGAGAGGACGGAAAACAATTAACGCAAAATAAAAGTTAAAGATTTAAAGTAATACTAATAAATACGTTATTAAATATGATAAAAGATATAAAAGAATCTAATACGAAAACAAAAGTAAATAGTCACAAAACATTGTTAAATGCAATATCCGTGCTGCAATTTTAGAAATGAACTAGTTTTGTCGTTAGGTCCTCTCGATTTCATTACATATATCGAATCAGGATTAGTTAAAAAAAAAGAAGTAATATTTTCCCATATTTAAATTGATATTGCACCGTTTTGGTTATTCGCAAAAAATATTGCTTATGATGATACATGTAGTCAGTAGTAAATTGTAGCCTTAAAAAAAGGCAGCACGAAATAATTTAATGTAATAAAATTGAATCTTTAACAAAATTGAAAAATATTTTGTTTTATTAATCTAATTCTAATAACAGTATGATAGTTTAATATAGTATTAGTATTTTTAGTATTGAGTTTATGCCATATATTTTGTTTTTATTACCTTTTAGGACATTGTAACCTTTAGGACTATCCTAAGACACCTATTTGTATATCCTAACTTTAGGAGCAAATTTAGGACATATCTTATTTTAGGACACTTTCGTTAACCTGACTTAGGACTAAGACGTATCCTAAGACCATCCTAAGACATGTCCTAGTCCTAGGACAGCTTCGTTGACACGGCCCCAGGAGTTCACACAGATTTATTTATAATTTTGATAAATTTTCAGAGTTTAATCAACTTTACCATCTTTTTTGATGACATTAATAATTTATACTTTAAAATATTTGGCTTTGTGTAGCTATACTTTTCTATGTAATTTTTCCTCTCCTGTTAAAAAAATTGGCATTCCAAAATAAAGTGAAATTCATCCCCGAGTTCATTGTTTTTACACAGAGTACAGTTTCTATTTTGTCTGCTGGTGTTAAGCCATCTACCAGCTTCAATGGGTAATTTATGATTAGTCGTTCTAAATCTGTAAAATTCTACAAGATTTTTGTTATCTAAAATATCTAAATAAGCTTCAGAACTAAAACTATCTTTAAACACTTTGTAATTTACAGCTTTTGGTGATTCTTCTAACAGTAAGTGCCAATTCTGTTCAAAATTGATCTTTAAGGTTTCTACTAACTATAAGACGTAGCCAATTCAAATTAATAAAAGTTTGTGAATTCCAAATTTATTCCGGGCACAGTAAACAACATTTCCGTAAAAATGAGGATGACTTGTGCTATCCTGTTTGAAATAAGTTTTCTATAGGTACAACCAAACTTCAAAACCAAATCTTTATGATCTATGGAAGAATTTAGGAAAGGTTTAAGTAACTTGTAGTAACGAAATCTATGGCTTCATAATTTACCAGTAATATATTGAAGCCCGTTAGATCTGATCGTAGCAATAGTGTAAGGTTAAACGAGTTGAAATAGCTATAAGTACTCATAAGTTAACATATAAAATAATACGTACATTAAAATACTTTAGAAATCCATCTTCTGACAACTCAAACCACTGGTCTTTATAACCCTTGAGAAGAGACACCCTTTTCTTTAGATACCCCTCCTTCATATTTCTGTCTGTAAAAATATGTTTCATTATACAATCTGTTGATACACATTTATATAGTCATTCGTAATTCGTAGAATGATTACGTTGCCACTCAACTCCCTACCCCCCCCCTCCCCCCCCAAAAAAAACAACATAACAAATCACAAATCACATGCAAGACTTAGGATTTCAGGATCTGTTTTAAAGTAGAACTGTCAGAGTCGGACTCTTTATGAATAATTCTTATGTGATTTGCATATCTATAAATACTTGAATTGGATTGGTCAATTAAAATTTTTCTCCAAGTTTACACTTCGATAAACCATGGCCCAGTTTCACGAAGCTGTCTTAGGACTAAGACATGTCTTAGGATGGTCTTACGACATATCTTAGTCCTAAGTGGGTTTCACAAAGTGGTCCTAAATTAGGACATCTCTTAAAGTTGGTCATAAAGTTAGGACAACGCGAGAGGTGTCTTATGATGGTCTTAGGATAGTTATACGTTTATTTATACAAATTACAATTATTTTTTATATTAATTTTGAAAAAAATATCTTATTAACATCTAATTATCTATTCTCCTGTTCCTGCTTTTAACGCATTTTTTCTTGATTGACGGATTATCATGATTTGTCAACAATGTAAATTCGATGTATAATTGATATCAAGATTGCACGATTTTATCCCTTAACCTTTTATAACCAATAAAGTCGAAATTGAATTCAACTCACTTGTACCAAAATAATTATCATTTTATATTCTTGTTTTCTTAATTTTTCATTAAAAATTTCATATTTATATTGATGTATTGTTTGAAGATAATTTATAAATAAATGACTTTTACTTTTTTTATATTTATTTTGCAAATTATGTCATTTATATTGATCAATACGTTTAGAATAATTTATGGTAAGACATACTACATTTACATGATTTTTTTCCGTAAATCATATTTATATTTGAAAATTTAAAGAACTTGAGACAGGTTTAGGATGTCTTAGCTAAGATCATCCTAAGACAGCTTCGAGACGAGGTCTGAGATATGTCTTAGGATAGTCATAAGAGGATCATAAGACATGTCCTAAGATATGTCTTATGACATGTCTTAGGATAGCTTCGTGAAACCGGCCCCATGTTTCCAAAACTACTTTTGTAATCTATTCTTGCGCGATACACAAGCTTGCAGTGATCCCGGGATTTTCAGCAAATTGAGTTTTAAAAACAATTGCATTACAGTTGTGACTATTCTGGTGCATATATAACAAAAAAAAAAAATGTAATGCACTAAAGCTTCGAAAATGTATAAAAATAAAATTTAATAAAATTCCGCGAAATTTCATGAAGGAGAGATAACTCTTTAAAAATCAGCTTAACGTTTTAATTACGTTGTGTTGTTCAGGGAATATTAAGCTTCTCAGTGATCAAAATTATTGTCTGTCAAACTGCTATTTTTCCTGTGTAATTTTTCCGATTAAATGGTTGGTTAAAATGTTTTAAAATTTTTATATTTTTTTCAAAGGGTTAAATAAAGTAAGTACTTTGTCAAAATTTTATGAAAATTAAACGAGCCAAATTAATTTTAGTCAAGGTGTTGGGTACCACCTTTAGGAAGCTGGCTTGTCATGTTTTTGATTTTTTGTCAGATTTTTCGGAATCCTCTGGTTTTATCCATTTGAATGCCTTGAAAAAATGGCCCGGTGACCTCCATTTTTCTTTTTGTAAATCTTTTACATGTATAATGATAAGTCATCTATAAAATTTTAATTATTTTTAATAGTGTTTGAGAACTTAAAGTTGTCAATGATAAAGCTATGAAAAGTCAAGAGAGAATATTTACTCTCCAAAATTTCAATGGCTAGTATCTCGAAAACAAACACGGTGATTTATATATTTTTTTTGGCTTTTTGGATTCCTTTATTAGTCCCCTGTCAATATAAACTAGTGTTTTGAAAAGTTAATTACTTTGAAACCGAGAAGCGAGATTCCGTTGTATTTATCGGACATTTATGGTTTTTAGAAAGTCAACATGGCGGCGTACTCCTTAGTTACGACTTGCCATTGTGCTTTTGATGGTAAATATATATAGAAGCCATCAACAACAACAAAATGTTTATTAAATATCACAAATGTTTGGCTGAAGAATTATAAGGATTAAACACATTTTTTCTAGAGGTTATTGATGTGTAAACCGGGGCTCTTACTAAAAAACTCAACATAAAAGTTCGGACTTTTATTCAGTTTGTGAGTTAATCGCCCCGGTTTACACATCAATAACCTCTAGAAAAAATGTGTTTAATCCTATAATAACTGCCAGGTTCAGTTTTGATCAAGGGTAGAATTATCAAATTCGGTTATATGATAGAGTAGTGCTTTCTGACATATAATTTAGAGCATCTCTTTTAAAATAAAAATGAGGACATAAGGGGAGATTAATTGAATTTTCTGAGTCTAATTTTTTTGCTGATAAATAATGACATGTATGTAAAAACTGAAATTAATTTCAAACATGGAGAAATAAAAAAATTATAAAACTTTTTCCAACACAACATACTATCAATATTAAGTTATTTCATCTTAAATTTCCTAGCTAGGAATTAATTAAAATTGACAAAAAGCGAAACCGTTACATGTCCAATAAGGATATTATACTTTGATGTATTATTTGGTTAAAATTTAGTACTTTTTAAAACAAAAAAAGTGGTGTATACATAGTAAGCTCACTCCTTCTTAACAACCATAATGTATTTACCATACTTATAGTAAGTATTTCTTTATACAATTTTAACTTTTACATTTGACTATATAAGTCTATAAATATATTCTTTCATATGTTATATCATCCGAAATTTTGAATTTTATGCATTTTTAATGCATTTTTTATTTTTATGTATATTATTTTTTAACTTCTCTGTAACCTTTGTACTTGCATGGTTTTATGAGAATAAACTATCTATCTACAAGAAAAAAAACAATTTTCTTAATGAATATAATTTACTTACAATCTTACCCTTTATAGAAGCAACTCTCTCAAGTCAAAATCAAATAATGGGAACCTATACCTTAACTAATGTATTTTACTGTTAATTATGTCACTTTATTATCAATAATAAAAGACTACCGAACAACATGAGTTTCAGAAAATCGAAATTAAAAAGAACTAATTTAGTGTGAGAAAAAGAACACAATACTTATTGTAAACTAATTTTAAACTTTCAATTATCTATTGTTTGATCGTGCAATTAGGTTTAGCATATAAAAGGACAAGGTCTTCCATAATTTGGTTTCTTAAATGGATTTATTCCAAAAGCTTATATATTCGACAAAACAAATTTCTTCATAAGAGTAAAGTAAGTAAATTTGGATATATTGGCAAAATACCATGACATTTTGTGTTTTTTAAAGACCTACATTTTTTCTAAACCTTGCATGGCCGAAACTAACGATCCGAAATGTTTTAAAACAAATAGGAGCTAGTCCTTTATTTATATTTTCGACTTGTTTTAAACATTAAATGTATTAAGCCAAATGATACCAAGAAAGGGTCAAAACCACAATCATTTGAGTTCATCTTCTTATGTAGAAATTAGCTAATAAAAATTAGTGCGCAGAACAAAAATGTGTAGTTATATGCTTGCATTGTTATATCATAAGCATTGATGAATAAAACAAAAAATATCGAATATAAAAACTTTGAACAACACATGAGCAAGCAAATAACGCTGTGGCACACCTTTCTGAACATCAGCCAAACTTGAGTTGGCTGCCAACTTTTATGTGTTGTTTTCTAATTCCAAAAGGACACCACAAGAGAAGAAACACTATGAAAGGCCGAATTCAGCCAAACCTTGGTCTGCTTTTAGCTTAATAAGCTCTTCAAACTGGATCTAAATCAATTTGAATAGAATGACTAGTATATATATTACATGTATGACCCTGCAATTGTCAAGCGTATTGCCACGATAGCCGAGTCTATATATATAGCTGTATTAGATTTTCCAAAAGCTTTTGATACTGTACCACACAACACATTACTACATTAGTTATACCATTATGGCTGAAAAACTTTCTTACTGCTAGATCAATGCATATCATTGTGGAAGGTAAAACATACGGAACAACAAGACAAATCCTGTTCCTGTGCCACATAAACGACCTATCAAACAACGCAACATCATCAGTAAGACTTTTTACCGACGATTTCTTATTATACAGAACAGAAAGGCTTTCGTGTAGATCAAAGCATTTGTTCTCATCTTGATTTAAACCTTATTATTTTTTTAGAACAACCCAAAAAAAAATTTATTCAAATTTGAAAGTTGAATTTTATTATTTTTTATCAAAAATAAAAAAAAAAATACTATGCATGTCTGATTGAGATTCATTTCTTGGGACCAGTGATTTCTATAGAAATCTATAGAAATCATTGATGGGACCAATTATAAATCCATTTGTTTTTTACTATTCATGAAGTAGATAATAATTTTCTTTTAACTTTTGGGAATTATTCATTTTTTTTTTTATGTATGTTAAAACAATTAACTTCACAATTTTGATGAAAAAGACCCTTTTAAATATTTTTTTTTAATTTCAATGATGATTTTCATAATTTCCATCTCTCAACAAACGTTATAGTTGCATGGGCGGTCAACTGATAAGTTGTAAGGCCGATTACACGCAAATCAGTAATTTCTATTTGACAGTTAGATGTACTCTGGATAGTGGTGTACCTTAATTTTATGGGGAACATCCTGAACATGTGTAACACCTAATATATATTACAACAGATGTCATTACACACATTTTTCTTCTTTTAAATGACTGATTTGTATATCATCATAATTTGCTATTTATATAAACCAATTTTTTTTAATTATTTATTTACCATATAAACATTGAATATTATGAATGCAGAATGAAATATTTCTACAGTATGATTGGTATTAATCATTTAAATTATAAGATTTAAGAATCAAAATTTGTATTTTTTTTAAAAACCCAAATTTAAATTGTTTTGTATCAACACGCCCACATTTATATTATTTTATACATTAGATTCCATAGCCATATTTGCATTTGTAAAAATATTAAGATACTCCCAATTTTTAATTATTTTATATGCCCAACTTTCATATTTGTTGTTAGAAGTGTAATTTATGTGACGTATATAATTTTTCTGACGTCAGACACTCAAATCAATCCATGTGTTCGTAGATAGTAGATGTTGTTGTGTCCTGTTAAATTGTTATACGATGATGACTGATGTTCCCATATTTTGACTATTTTATTGATTGTGACCGTTTATTTAACGCATCATGTAAATGTAACGGAATTTGATGAGACTGTTATTAAAGTGAGAGGGTTAGCGCTATAGAACCAGGTTTAATCCACCATTTTCTACATTTGAAAATGCCTGTACCAAGTCAGGAATATGACAGTTCTAGTCCATTCGTTTTTGATGCGTTTTGTTTTTTGATTTTGCCATGTGATTATGGACTTTCCAAATTGATTTTCCTCTGAGTTCAGTATTTTTGTGATTTTACTTTTTTTTGAAACAACAGTATTTTATGTTATAGATAATGCATACGGTCGGTCTTTCATTTGATCAATCCTGCCAACCCTCGGTGTGTTCTACGACAAGAAAAACCTTAAATTATGCATTATCTGACTTATATACCGTCAAAAAATATTATTTTTATAAAGATTTGCAAAATTTAGTATCCTATATTACCGACAACACTAAAGTGGGATGTTCCTTTCTAATAAGTTCAGGTTTTTTTGCGCCCTTCGGCTCATTTAGAATGTGAAATAAAACTCACCAATAAATCTAGATATAAACCTTTTAAAAAATATTATCCATACACAATAAAAATATTACTGTAACTGCATGAAGTAAGACTCAAATGTATTGTAACCATCCGATAACGGTGTATGACAAATACAAGACACATTGTAAGTAGTTTTTTGTACTACTTAGTTTATGGAAAAGAGGGAGGGGTATGTTTTTTTTCTATTTGTAATGTCATTTCTATCGCGGAAAAGTGTTTTTTTTTTTTTTTTTTTACAATTTTAATTGAATCGAATGAAAAATTCAGAAAGATTGTCTTTTGAATAGCAATACAATTTATTAACAGATAATCAGGATATAATTATAAACCCTCCGCAACCGACCCTTTTCTGAGTTACGTTAATGTTATTCAATAGAATATAAGATTATCTTATTAGTTAATTTTGTTTATCGTCGTGAACATGCATGAAATATTTGCCACTGGACGTTAAGCAAGCAACCAAAAATCAACCAACCTATTCAGTGTGACTCAATAAGATTTTCAAAATCTAACACACGAAAATGTTAAATCTGGCTTTTTCTTTATGAAAGTCTATATTAAAATTCATCTCACATATATGATAATGTTTCTTTATTGTAGCGATAAATTAACAAAACTTCACGCGTTATTTGTTTCTAAAATTAAAATGCGGGCAATGAAGGTTTCTTTTACAACTATCATCGATTGAACTTTAAAATATAAATTTCCAAATCGGCAACAAAAAACTATCAAATGAATAAATTTTTGAATTGAATTATAGATTGCATTTTTATCAAGGAAAATAATGACCTCACACAGGTCATTATTTTCTGCCTTTGAGCATATTTCATTGAAACATGGTATCGTCCGGGTTGATTCTGAAAAAGAATGACCTGTCGTTCTGAAAGAAAATAACTCCATATAGGTATATAAATGAAGAGAAATAACGATTAAAGTTATATCATAAATATTGGTCATGATTTGTAAAACTCAGGACTGTCAAGTTAATGTTTATTAAGACACAATTCAAAATGTTAAGAATATGTTTAGCCATACTGAGAAAAAATATAAATGACGAACATATGCCGAGAAATTTCAAGACAATATTCAAATGTAAAGAATTTGTCAAGAAATTTTAAGATCATATGCAGAATATTGAGAATATGTCGGGTACATTTCATACAAATTTACTATGAATGATAATTTGTCAAGAAAAATTAAGAAACAATTCATACTTTTGGAGAATGTCAAGTAAAAGTTCATACAAATCAGGACAAAAAATGGTATTTTCGGACTTTTAGACTTTTGATGTGATGTCTGTACGAATTATTTTTTTTAAATTCTAACATATTTTAATTTCAAAACGGAAATATCATACGTTTCCGATTTCGGTCCTGTTTTTAGGAATTTTAGTTGTGACGTTATTTAAGTTATGACGTCATATGTAATGTAAATAAAGAAACGTTATCATCAGGTAACGTTTTTTCATATCAAGGAATTATTTAAGAAATAATTCATGGGGGCTTGAATATATCGTTATTTTACCACGGGTTGGCCCTTTATGACAAATATTTTATCCTGAGCGAAACAAAGGGACAACCCGTGGTAAAATCTAGATATATTCAAGCCCCCATGAATTATTTCGATTCTAATAGGACACATACGGCAATTTTTTTGGATCGAAGCGCTCTAGGTGGAGGCCATTCTTTGCCGTTCCCATAAATTAGCGCACTTTTAGATTGGCGTAAAAGAACGGAGCAAACAGAATAAGTAACATGCTCAAACTATTCACAAAACTTATTTAAATAGATTTGGATGAATTTTAATGCTAACTTACTCATATGTCTTCTATGTATCTAACAAAAATGGGCTTATATCACATTTTAGCATCGTTTGTTTACGTTTCCTTGTTGTGATGATTTTCCGTATCAAAAGCGTGTATTTTCCCGTAAAATGCCTAAATTATAACGTCATCATTCTATAACGTCAGGTACTTCATTCATAAAAAAACATATGACGTGGGAGTACGATCGGAACAGTCAATGCAATATATTCATATTTTACCACGGGTGTGCACTCAAAGCGTTTTAAGGACGTCATGTTAGAATAAAAATTAAATTGACGTTCCTTCATATAGTATACTGTACTAGACTGATAAATATATATTCTAATGCAATTTTTTTCATTGGCTAAAAGTTGCCGTCAAATCCACAGTTGACTAGGCGTAACTAAGGAGGGACCAGCCATTTTGAATTGGTGAATCAACAAATGTTCGATTACTACTATATAATCGAAAATAAAACAACACCTACCTCGAATTCGCCGTTTTAATGTAATTTTATCCGAATTTGAAGCGTACGGGTAACGTAATAACGTCCAGTTTGCAAGTTTTCATTTGTATGACGTCACGTTTAGCCATGACGTCTTTGTGCCAAAATCATTCAAGAAGTTTCGCGGATTTTTTTTATTTGACATATTTAGACATTTTTTCAAGTTTTATCGGATTTTTTCTTTTTGTAATGCATTAGAATCGGAATAACAGTACTGTTGTTGAAGAGTTGCCACCGTCAATTTTGATTTGACGGTCGCAAATCTCCGTTTTACTGTCTCCGCTACGCGTCGCCAGTAAAACTGCATTTGCGACCGTCACATCTACAATTGACGGTGGCAACTCTTCAACTACAGTACTGTTATTCCTTAATTCTACTCTTAAGTTTCATGCAAACGAGACCGAGAAATGGAAGTAGGTTTCGGCGCAGATGAGGGAATTAAAAAAAGTGAGAACAAAAGTTAACGTATTTGAGTTCATTAGTACAATGAAAATTTCGGGAAATTTTCCCGATTTTTTTTTTTACTGTTATAGGGGACTTCGTTTCCTGAATATGAGGTAGGCATTACCTGTGGAAAAGGACGAATACTGTATAAGTCTGTAAGTCTTATAAGGAGCTTGAGAAATTAAAAAGAAGCATGCAGGAAAGTAACATACATATCCCTATTAAGACCGACAATGGAAAATGACGCAACTGTCTAGAACCCATATATGAAAGGGGATATAGACAAACTGTAACGTATAAAAAAAAGTGGTACATGTATACGATTGATCAATAAAAAATACAGCAGTCGAGAATCAGGATCCGTGACCAGCATGAGACGACATCTTGAAATGGAGACGCTAGAAGGATGAAGACGCAGCATCCGTCTGATCCTGATTTACAAGGTTGTTGAGGGTCTGGGGCTCGGTCTGGGGCTAGCTCTACCAGCCAACAAAGACCAAAAGAACAATAAAAGAAAACCAAAGTATATTAAAACTGTGAAAGAGACAATACTTTTGAAAGGTAAATAATTAATAACACCAGAGGGATTAACGTATCTGACAGTACAAAACATTCATTCTTTATGGAAACTAACTATTCACTGGAACTAACTACAATGTAATTTGCCTAATCAACTCTTGAGTATTCAAACATCCTGCTTTTACCGACACATTTTTATGGTCCTAAAATATACCTTTTTTTCCGAAAAAAAAACCCTGAGTATTCCGACACTTTTTTTCTGGTCCCAAGTGTCGGAATAGACTAGTTACACTGTACCAGATAAAGTTATGCATGCAGGTTCGTTAGAGGTTTTCAAGATCGCTATACAAGAACACCAACCATAACAACGGCGTTCTTGTCCATCATGAATAAAAGCCTTAATGGGATTCTACATTTAGCAATACAAATACAGAACACGATGTTGAGGCAAAATCTAAAAGGTTGCAACAGATGATGCAATTGATAATGACATTAATTCATAAAACACATTTAAAACCAAAATGATGTCATTGCTTTTAATACTAACGGTATTAAAAAGTGTATCACTTTTATAGGCCACCATATAGATACCAAATGTTAAGATAGTTGGTGAGATACATTCGTTACATAGCGTGCTAGTGACCTAGTGCGATATATATGGTGTGGGTAAATTGAGGGGATTTGAGCTTCGCTCTCGCCCTATATGAAATTTACTGACCTAACATATATCGTATTAGGTAACAAGCACACTATGTAACTAATTTGCAAGCGTTCTATTGTTTTCATCTGTGTTATGTACAGTGAATCTGTTGTTGTTATGTGTAAAATTTGAAAAATAAAGCTTTTGAATAGTTTTTCATTTGTCAATAGGGGCGGTTTATAGGTGACTCTGCGTTATTGGCTTTGTACATTTTTAAAGGCCATACGGTGACCTATATATGCAGTAGTTTATGCTTGTGTCGTTTGGTCTCTAATAAGGATATGCAAATTCTATATTTATCTGTCGTTAGGAGCCTGTGAGTGTATGCTTGTCGCTTTCTGGATATCATAACAAAAATCAAACTATCTCCAATTATTTTTATTAAAATTCAAAATAATTTTAGATTTTGACACTTTTGTTGAATTCAAAAGAGGTTAACGGATGCCATAAAAGGATTTTTGTTCCATTAAAATGACTTGATGTTTGATTTCAATTTGTCTGTAGAGAGACCATTCCTGTAGTAATACCTCAGGGCATGTTTTTCTGTAATTTTTTGGATTAAGCAGCTTTGACACGCTTCCTACATGCTAGGCTTGACATACCAGTGACATTTGAGCATCCACTGTGTGAGTTGTGTTTACCCGTGGAGGTCTGCGTTTTAGTAGATTAAGCCTTTGTAAGGGCGACGCGATACTCTTTGACCAGGTTAACTTAGAACATAACTCTTACTAGAATTTGGGTTTCTTGCTGCTCAATGTCATTTTCGCGTTCTGCGTCATCAGTGTCCATGTTTTCTAGTCAACTTACAGATAGTCAGGTTAAATTAAGCTATCTTCAACGTTGGTGTATGCTTGGTACACACAGTTTGAGTTGCGCAGTGTCAATGTTACATATGTTTCATATGTTGGTACGTTATCTTTCCTTGTATAGATATGTATAGACATGCTGTCGTCAATTAACTATCCTGAACCTGACTCAGTCAGTTTAATCAAGTGCTAAACGCAATCTCGGCAAATTACGAAAATAACAACTTGTGTTTGAAGGTTGTAGATTATAATTCCAAAAGAAAGGATACAGCAGTTATTACAGAGAATGTATTTGGTAAACTGAATAAAACGAAAATACAATATTTGATAATTTGGAATGAAATATATGAAGTTCAACGTTAAATGCAATATAAATGATAGAACCAAAAAAGAAAGTAGAATTTGCAGTTCAATTCAAATGAATAAACAATTGCAGTTCGTATTTTGTTGAATACATGATTGTGTAATTCATGTTAAGGAAATTAAAAGAATATATATTTGACAGCTATAATCGATTTGAATCGTAATTGACGGTGATTTTTTATAATTTTCCTAGGATCACATTTGACGTGTCATTTATTTACAAATTGTCATTTCTAGAATCATGTCTTTCACCGAAAAAGACAGTCATTTACAAGATGGGAGCTAGGCGCCCCTGCATCCCTTCTCGTTTTAAAGTTTCGAGCATTTTCGTTATTGTCATTATGTAGGGTAGTATAGAATTATTTATATTTCGTAAGTACGTAATCTTGATTCCCGTACGACTGAGAGAATATATCAACCAATTCATGTTGTGCATGTGCTGCTACACAACTGTCTCAGGTTATAGGGAGTAGTGAGCGTTAGCAAATATGTTTAACCCCGCATTATGCTGTGTGTGTCTGTGTACTTAAGTATTTGTCGTTAGTTCATGTCATTAATATTTGTTTTTGTAGATTGCCATGCAGGGTAAAATCCGGTGGACTGGTGGGCCATGCCTAATAGTATCTATCAGCCACATAATTCCACATATCAAGTAACATTGATAATGAAGTTGGTTATACTCTTGAATGTAGCCCACAGACTAATTTAAAACTAAACAAAAGTTGTTAACAAGAACAAAATAAGCAATCAATTTTACATACTCTAATTCTGTGTCTCTTCCTTTTGCAAACTCTCAACAAATCTTCTCATTGATTATGTCACATATCGGATATCTACCTTATGCATGATATACAGTCCCAAGAGATGGAAAATGTTTTATTTTTCTGTCTCTTAGTTTAATCATAAAAGGAGACTTGAGTTTGAGTAGTACATTTAGATACATACTGTTTGTATGCTCTCATATTGTCAAAAATTGGCCATGACTTTGGTATGTATATACAGGCAACTAAACAAATCCTTAATAAAGGGTATGTTACTTGGAAGTATGTGGGCTACATCCTTTGAAATCCAAGCTGCTGCTGTTGCCTGTATATTTTATGATAATGTGTCAATTTAAACCTGATCAAAACATGTTCACTGTACCGAGTACTTATTACCATATCAGATCCAAATTTCAATCTATTTAGCAATAAATACTTATGGTTATGTTACATCACAGTACCAAAATTGCACTCAGTACCCGAATTGCACCTATTTAACAAAACAAGCTGCAGAAATCTTACAAGTTTTCTTTCTCTATGTGAAGTTATCTAATTATCATCTTTTTAAAATGAGCAAATTAAATTTGTTACCAGCATTCATTTCTTTAATAGTTAAAGCATGGCATAACTTGTCTTTTTTTATTTTATTGTAGACAAAACTTATATATGTTAACATAGCGTATAAAAAAGGACATGTGGTCCTGAACTTGCATGAAATATTTGCAATTAGACGTTATGCAACCAACAACAAATCGACATTGTCTTGATATAAAGCTGGCATTTACGGTAGCGCCTTCCTTATATTACATTGATGTTTGAGACGCAAATTTGTTTTGTGAAAGATTTTGTATGGAAGGACATCGTCAACCAATTATTTTATTTCTTAAACATAAAACAAAGGATCTACTTTCATCAAAGTTTAATCTTGGATTGATTAAAACTGTCTTTCTTAATAATTGTTGTGGTAACGCATATTTTCCTCGAGCCATCTATGCATGCACGTTAAAAGTTAGGTTACACGTTTAAAATAAGCTGCGCATTATTTCCTTAAAGTTCAAATATGATGCATACATAATGTGAGTTGTAATAAAGATTGGAAGACCTTTAATTTGTTTTCTTTCGTCTGAAATTTGAACAAAGGAAAGCAGCCCTAAAGATTAGTTTTACATTCGAACAATCAAAAATTGTTAAGGTAAAAGTAGAAACAATTTAAAATTTAAAAATGAAACTTATACCAAATTATCCTGCTTGAATGAATGATTTCATTTTTCAATATTCGACTGTTCAATGACAATATATATGTCATCAAATTCAAAATATATCAACTATAACGAAGTAATTGTATTAGGCAATTGTGTAAAAGAAAAACTGACAATTGCACATTTTAACTGTAATTAATAGTGTTGTCAACGGTTAACCGGTCGAACGACTGAATACCGAATACCAAAAACGCTAACCGGTTAACCGGACCTATTTTTCAGTTTTGATAGTTTTGATATAAATTTGCATGGAGATCATTAAATAGTTACGTTTTATTCAAAAATTGTCGTCGTGGTTATTTATTTGACAGATTAATTGTCCAGTATATTGATTGCTATTGTTGATCCTAAATACATAAAACTAATTAGAGCTCGGGGCAGAACCTTAAAGAAACATGATTGGTAAACATGTTTTTTTAACAATAACTTTAAATCAGAGATACGATTACATTTTACTAATAAGTTGATTATTTCATTTTGATCTAATATTGTGTAAACCAACATCTAAATTTGTAACCTCAGTAGTGCAAGGTTTAGTCTTTCTTTAAACGAAATGCTACATTAAAAATTGTGAAATGCAAACTAATGTGAATGTACTCAAGGTATACGTGATAGTACGAGTAACATGCTTAAAGAAACAAGCAAACAAAGTAAAGAAACAGGTCGTATGTTGAGCTATAGTTAATAATTTCTGTGTCATTTTAGTCTCTTGTGGAAAATTTTTTCATTGGCAATCATACCATATCTTCTTTTTTTTATAATTAATCATTTCAAGTTGAAACACTCCACATTATTTTCCAAGACAACAAGAGAAAATTAAACAATGATCGGTTTCAGACAAATTCAATTCTAAAAGATCAAGACGTTTTTTTTTTTTTTATATTTTTCAATTTGAAGTTGGTACAAATGCTATTGTTGATACGGTGTATGTGTTTATTAAAAACCAAACTTCTCCAGGAATCCTCACAGACAAGCCTTATAATGCTAAAAGGACAAACTTCAATTCTTTAATCGTAGTCTTATGACTTGGATGAAAGGTTGTCAAATTGACACTTATACCACATCTTATAACTATGTGTACATGTATGGTACTATTGAAAAGGCTTCCAAACAACAACTTAAAATACCGGTTAACCGGTTAATCGGTCGAACGATTATCCGAGTAACCGGTTAGGCAAAAGTGTACGATTTGACAACACTAGTGATTAAGAATTGTGTCATCATACAACTGGAGTGTAAAGTTCAATTTGTGTCATATTTCCTTAATAGTTATCAAAAGTACCAGGATTACAATTTTATACGCCAGACGCGCGTTTCGTCTACATAAGACTCATCAGTGACGCTCATATCAAAATAGTTAAAAAGCCAAATAAATACGAAGTTGAAGAGCATTGAAGACCTTAACACATGGGGAATATAAGGTCCCATATAAAATGTCGGCAAAATTAACACTTCTAGAATTCTTACCATTCATTTTATCCGGTTTCAGTCAAGTTGTTAGCTTTAGAACTAGATATGAACAAACTGAAATACTCTTGCAATCTTAAAGATGGAAACCATTGTGGGGAAGACGCAATGATGTAAGCGGCATATGCAGTTATAAATAAATGATATGTGCAGCCGCATGGCGTATATTTTGCATTCCCCACCCACCCATCGCAGTAGCATTATCAAATTTAGCTCTTGAAAACCGATGAATTTGTCGACATAGCAACATTACGATCCTAAATTGCCAGTTGTATTTTAAAAGACAACTAGAACACATCCGCGAAATCGCGGGCATGTAGAGCTTGGTTGAAAGTATGTAAACTGGTGAAGGGAGAATTGTTGTAAAACATTTTATATCTGGAGAATTTCAGATAAGGTATCAAAATTCAGAGTTACTTGGAGACAGGACAATTTTATTAAGCCAACTCCCG